>NC_045428.1:606026391-606150473 GCF_902635505.1 Sarcophilus harrisii
AGTGGCGAAGTAAAACAGGATGGGAAACAATAGACACACAAACAATAAAGATATGGAGTAGAATGTATTGAGCAAAAAAACCAGTAGTAATGATTTTAGACAGTTAAAGCTAAAATATTTAATCAAAAGAAAAAATAGGGAAATTACACTTTATGTCAGCCATGTGGATTGTTTTAAATTATTTAAAATTACTAGTCAGTATGAGAAAAATATCCATCTTTAGAGGAAACAGGACAAACAGTACAGTTTTACAGAGATATATCTGTATATATCTGTGTTATGTGTATGGATATGCACATGTATATCTGACTATAACTGCTTAATTGTAATCTTGAAGGGGGAGAGGAAAGGGGGAAAAAGAATAAAGAAGTGCACAGCAAAAAAACCAAAAGCAAACATAAGGAAGCAAAGATGGACAGCTTTATAATATGTAATATTTTTTATATAGGCTTTCTTAAAATGAAAATTTGTTGCTTTATATTTTGAATCTTCTTTTAGGTTCTGCTGTGCACGTGGCATTTTTTTTCTTTCTATTTTGTATTTAAGTTTTGAACAAATAAATTTTTGAAAAAGAAAAAAAAAAGGATGATGTGAAAATATTTCCAGACCTTAAATTTCATTGTAAAGCCTCAGTCATCAAAACCATCTGGAATTGGTTTTAAAAACCGGAGAGATGTAAATGGAAAAGACCAGACAAAGGAGATTCAGTGTTTGATAAGAAAACATTTCCTCGGTAAAACTCCAGATTTGATCAAATCTGGGAAAGCAGCAAAGCAGTTCCAAAGTAGGCTTAGACCAGCACCTTTTAGATAGCTTTAACTTTAACTTTCAAATGGATTTGCAACCATTATATTAAAGATCATACTATAGTAAAAGAGAAACTGATATTAAATGTACATAAAAACAAAACAAAATATGCATGCTATATTAAAAGTACACTACAAGAAACTGATATTAAATGTACATAAGATACATAAAAATAAAATATACATAAGTATACAAGAGAAACTGATATTAAATATATATAAAATACATAAAAATAAAGTATACATACTATATTAAAAGTACAGAAGAGAAACTGATATTAAATATATATAAAATACATAAAAATAAAGTATACATACTATATTAAAAGTACAGAAGAGAAACTGATATTAAATATATATAAAATACATAAAAATAAAGTATACGTACTATATTAAAAGTACAGAAGAGAAACTGATATTAAATATATATAAAATACATAAAAGTAAAGTAAACGTACGATATTAAAAGTACAGAAGAGAAACTGATATTAAATATATATAAAATACATAAAAATAAAGTATACGTACTACATTAAAAGTATACAAGAGAAACTGATATTAAACCCTTCCCAGCCAGGGGAAGATGTGATTTTAACCAAAGGAGATAGAGGGCAATTACAAAAGATAACAGGCGTTGTGATTACTTGAAACTGAAAACCTTTGGAACAGAAACTATCCAGATAATCTAAGAGAAGAAGGGAAGTGATCAAATGGGGAAAAACAACTTTGAAACAAAGTTTTTCTGAAAAGGGTTTTTTGTATCCGATACAGAAACAATAGATACCTCTGTGTGTGTGTGTGTTTGTCTACATTCATTATTTTAGGTTTTTGTCCCCAGTCTTTCCCTGTGCCCTCCAGGAGAGCTAACATCTGGCTGACGTGAGCCGGCCCTCGCCCTAAGGCTCCCCTCCCCGCCCACCTCCCTATTCCCAGATAAGGTCTGGGAGGGTAGGAAAAAAGACCCGGAGGTTCTTCCGGGATCTCCTCTGGGGGGTCGGGGCTCCCTCCGCCCCCAGCAGCAGCTCTCCCCTCGGCCAGGCTTCCTGCCATCCCTGTGCCCCGGGACCAGGTTGCCCCGCTCTCTGCCCCTCTCCTCTCGCCACTAGGGCCCGGGTTTGGAGGCTGGACCTCCCAGGACTTGAGTGGCTTAATCTGGTGGCAGCCGAGCCCCTGCTCCTTGGGTTGTGGAAGCGGGAAGAGCAGAGGAGCTCTGCACCGTCCGCTGTCATGTGCTGCGGCTGCCAGGGAGTCTCTTGGGGCAGAGACGGTCCCCTGGTTGCCAGGGCCGGGGCACAGCAAGCCGAGGTGGGCAGAGCACCCGGTGGCTCTGCCGGGGGCCCCCCACGTGGGGAGCGGCCGAGCAGCAGCCACATGGCGAGTGTTCGCAGGTGGGGGAATGGGCCGCCGGCTGGTGGGGGCCAGGGACGGCTACCTGGGGGTTGTCTGGGGGAGGCAGGGGGGGGGCGCAGCCTTGGGAGGGAGCAGAGCCGGAGAAGGGCCGGGCCATTCTGCTGAGAAGGAGGGTCCGCGTCCCAGAGCTGGGGAAGGGAAGGAGGGGGAAGCGGGGGAGGGATCGGGGAGGAGGAGCCGGGCCCCAGCTGGAATCTGAGCCCCGGGGTGGAGTTTGGAAGCCTGGGGGGAGGGCAGAGGGGAAGAGGGGTCATTCCAGTGGCCCAGCCATTTCACGTGATGGAGGGCAGGGCTTCGGGAGCAGAGGTAGACTGGGTGCTGTGGTCCCGGCCCTGGGAGTGATTGGAGGAGAGGGCCTGTCCTGGGGGGCCGGAGGGCTGGGAGGGTGGGGCTCCCGGGACCCTCCCAGCCCGGGCTGGCTGCGAGCAGGAATGTGGGACCCCACATCTCCCTGCCTTCCTCCCTGGCTGCTTTGCTCCCTGTGCAGAGCCTGCACTTGAGATCTCTGTGCCTTCTCCCTCGGAGGGCAGAGATCTCTTCCTCTCTGGAAGTCAGCCCCCACCCCCTTCTCTTGGAGCGGAGAGCCCTCTGGCCCCGGAGGGCAGCTCTGCACGGTCAGGACCAGGTAGGGCCCTGAAGCTCCAGTGCTGCCTTCCCACCGGGCCTCAGCTTCCCCTCCTGCTGAGTGGGGGCCAGGTGTGCCCAATTGCTGGCCCTCCAGGCTCGGCGCCCGGACTCAGAAGGAGGGAGAGCTGGGGAGGGGGGGGGGGTGCACCGAGGCTCAGCCTGCTCTCATCCCGCCGGGGTCCCCGGCCCCTTCTGTAAGGGGAGCAGTCCAGGTGGGGGAAAAGTGTTGGAGAGCGGCTTCCCCTTCAGACCAAGTTCATTTCCAGCCCTCCCTGCCGCCCCCTCGTGTGCCGAGGTCTCCCCCGGGGGCAGGGCCATTGTCCCTTCTCTGAGACCTCTAGCTCTGTAATTCCAGGTAGGTCCAGCCTTGGAAGAGAGGGCAAAGACAGAGTCTTCTCCTCCCCTGCCATCCTTGTTACTCCCCAGCCCGGCTGGCAGAGGACCCAAGCCCGGAACCAGAGACATGGCCCCTGGCAGCCAGAGACGCTCGTCCCAGGTGAGTGCGGTCCCTCCCCGGAGCTGGGCAGCCTCAGCCCAGGGGGCGTCCAGGAGAGCCCGGGAGCTTCCTCCTGTCAGAGGGGGCAGGAGTTGCCTGGTTCTGGCCGTTTCCTGCAAAGAATCCCTCTTTGCCAGTTCTCAGAGGAAGTCAGTAAGCAGGGAGAATGTGGCTCCTGGGTGCCCAGGCCTGTGCCAGTCTGCTGGGGAGGCAAAGGACGGGCGCGGGGAGTCAGTGCTGGCTCTCAAGGAGATCCCAGTCTGAGGGAGTGTGAGCAGCTGTGTCCACACTAGCTCTCTCGGCGGTGGAGCCCGAGGCTCTCCCAGAGGGAGGCCCCTTCAGGGACCAGGAAAAGCTGGCTTTCAGGAGCTGAGGTGGGAGGGGAGCCGGGAGACCCAGGTGAGGAGCTGAGAGGAGCCGGGGCAAAGGCAGGGAGAGGGGAGGGGGGCGGGCGTCTTGGTTAAAGGCTCAGCCCCAGTGTCTGTGTCAGGAGGAGGAGGGGAGTAAGTTAAAAAGAACAGAAAGGGGCTTCTGCTTCCTGCCCTGAGCCACTTAAGTAGGATCCCATTGGATCCTGCTGCCAGAATTGTCTGGTCCCGGAGAGGGACAGCATCAGGCAGCCCAGGTTCCGGCCAGACGGGGACGAGGCAGTTTTTTATCCACTTACCGGTCTGAGCGGCATGATTAATGGGCCTTTAGTTTGCCAGAGCACATGTGTATTCACTTATGTATCTCTGTATACATGTGTATTCTTTCTTCCTGGAGTCCTTGGGCCAGAAGGAGGCCGCTGACTTTGGGGAACGTCAGGTAGAAGCTTTCTGCAAAAAAAGCATGAAAAATAAAAAAAAGGGACCTTTGTTTCCTGGGAATAAAGCTGAGCTAAGGCAGAGGCAGCTTCCACTCCCAGAGGCCTCCAGCGTCAGCTTTCTACCTGACCCAAGGAAAGACTCTTCCTTCTCAATGGCCTGATTAGCATTTGTTAAGGGCGGCTCCTTGGCTGGTTTGGTGGGATGGGATGGGGCGAGAGCCCGGGGCGCAGGTGAGTTCCTGTTACCTTTCCTGAGCCCTCTGAATTTTCACTTTGTCATTTGGGGCTGGGAGAAGTTTGCCAGGAAACATTTAGTTCCCGTCTAAGGGCATCAGGCTTTAAGAACTAGAATTACGAGAAAATAGAGTCGGTTTGGTTTCCCAGAACCCCCTATGGCCGGTCTATGAGGTGGGAGCTCTTTATGTTATTTCACAGTTGAGGAAAGTGAGGTAGATGGTGATTAAGTGTTTTGTCCAGGGTCACACGGCTAGCAAGTGTGTGAGGCCATATTTGAATGTGGATCGTCCTGATTCCAGGTTTCTGTTCCCTGAGTTGTGAGATTCCCGTCCCAAGGGATGGGTTTGGGGAGGATGGGAAAATCCTCGTCTTTCTCCACAAGAAAAAGGGGCTGAAGTTTTTTCAGAATGTCTAGAAGGGACCAAAGGACTTCCAGGAAGCTGCATGGGGCAAGCTGTTAAAATACACTTAAAACCTCTGCCTTTGTTTCCTTCTCTGTAAGAACCGTGATGATAATAGAAACATACCTAAAAACTGTTTTTGAGGATAAATAATCACTACTCACAGGCCTGCTAGGTACCAGACACTGCACTAACCCCCGGAGTTGGGGGAGCAAAAGACAGTCCCTATGCTCAAGGAGCTTACGCTCTAATGGGGTGAAGGGCATGTAAACAAATGTGTGCAAAGTAATGACTGGGCAGGGTAAATAAACAATTAACTGAAGGAAAACAGGAGAATTAAGGAGGACTGAAAGGCTTCCCGGGAAGGTGGGACCTCCAGGAGGCAGAAATGAGGAGGGAGAGCGTTCCAGCCACGTTGGGAATAGAGAAAGGCTCTGGAGCCCGAGGAGGCCAGGCTCACTGGATCCAAGAGACCCAGTGGTGGGAGGAAAGGCAGAAGAAGGCTGAAAAAGCGGGTCACATGTAGCTGATGAGAGGCTGGATGGAGGAAGCCTTTGTGCCCAAGCCTGGAGCCATCGGAGTTTGTGGAGCTGGGGAGTAACGGGGAGGGCCAGCAGTCGGGCTCTTCCCTCTGTTGGCCAAATGGGGGGTGCCTTGGAGTGAGGAGTTTCCTGAAGCAGACTGACCCCCCAGCCATTATAAGAGTCCAGGGTGAAGCCATGGGGGCCCGCACCAAGCCAGCTGCAGTGTCAGCCCAGAAGGGGAGGAACTGGGGAAATTGTGTAAAAGTAACCTGGCCATTGTTGGATAAGGGGGAGACATAGGAGTCAAGGCCGACCCCTGGGCCGAGAGTTTGGGGTACTGGGAGGATGTGTTGTCCAGATGGGCAGGGTGACTTTAGGGGGAAAGATGATGAGTTCTATTTTACAGTTTAAGCTATCTATTAGCTGTTCTTTCAAGGTGTCTGAAAGGGAGGAGAGGTGGCTCAGTTTCAAGCCTCAATTTTCAAAGCAAAAGAAGAGACAAGATGCTTAGATGAGAGTGTTTGGGCATCAAGGATCATTAAGCATTTAAGCACCTACTATGTGCCAGGCATTTTCCTAACCCCTGGGAATTCAGATACAGAAAATGACAGTTTTCTTCAGGAGCTTACCCTGTAAATGAGGAAGCCAGCCCAGAACAGAAAGCTGAAAAGGGGAGATTGGGGAATGGGAGCTCCTGAGTTGAGGTGGAGAATTGGGTCATAAGTCCCAAAGTGCTCTCCTCAGAGAATTAGAACGTGGAGGTGAGTGAGGGAGGGAGGGCGGTGAGGGAGGGAGCCAAGGCTGAAGAGATCTTACAGGATGAGTAAGAAAAGTCGGGGAGAGGTGAGCTGAACTCTTTATGGCCTCATCATCCTGGGGTGAAGAATGGATGTGGGAGGTAGAGAAAAGGAGTTTGGGAGTGACTTCTTTTGGGAGTAATTTAGAGAATCAGAGAGCGATTTTCAGTCAGCAAAAGGTGATTGCCTATACTAAGAATAATATTCTGCAGTGAAGGATCATGATTCATGACACCTTAAGTAAAGGAAAGGCTTGTAAAAAAGTGGAGAAAAAAACCCGATCAATTCTCTGATTGTTCAGAAATTCAGCAATAGTGATAAAGGAAGTTAAGGATTAAATATGGCACATAATAAGTGCTTAAATGTAGCCTGGGGAGCCGAAGTGTCACAGGGGATAGAGCACCTGCTCTGGTGTCAGGAGGCCCTGAGTCTGGTCTCAGTTAGTAGCTGTGTGACCCTAGCCAAGGCACTTCATAAGCTGGCTTCCTTCAATTTCTCATATAAAATGAGCTGGAAAAGGAAGAATGGCAAGAAAATGCCAAGAAAATCCCATGTGTGATCACAGAGTCAGATGCAACTGAACAACATAAATCAGATAATTTGAAATAAATCTAAATGAGTAAAAATTGAAAAGAGAATTTTACCCACATGATAGAGAATAGTAAAAATAAAACTAAGCAATAGAGTTATTGACTAAGGGGGCAAGGAGCAAGAGCTAGGAATCCAGAATTTTATCTACATTATAGAGAACAGTAAAAATAGAACCAAGTAATAGAGTTATTGACTAAAGGGGTGAGGGGTGAGGTTATGAGTTTGAGGGACTCCAAAATAATCGAATCTCTGAAAAAGTGAATTGTATCATTCTACTAGAAATGGAAGAGAACAAAATGGAAGAGCATCAAACACCCAAGTGCAGTGGCCAAACACGTGTTCTACATGTAATAGATTGAAAAGATGGATGACTCCTCCCAAGTATCCAAGCATTTGCAAATGTGGCCCCCTCTTATCTTTCAGTTAATTCTATTAATTCTTTCTCTTGATGTCCAATGTTCTAGAGGTCTAGGGATTTTTTTTTAAGAGAATTTATTGCTCATAAATATCCTGTCCCTAGCATAGTCCCTCATTTCTATGTACTAAATATGTTACTATAAATAACTAAATGTTTAAAAATTAAGGATTAGGTGCCATTAACAAATGAAAGCTTCTGTCAAGCAAAGACAGAAGCTGTTTTGCCTTTGACATATCATACCTAGTATCACTTCAAGCCCTCAATAAAATAACAGATCGGTCTTCTTCACTTGGCTGGAAATTGTTCCATACTATCTAGTTCAGCCCAGATTATGAGTGCTATGTCTTAAGAATTCTCTTCAGAGTTTCATCTAGTTGCGACTGTTTCAGCCTTTTAGGCAGTTAGCTCAATAATTGCTTTTTCTTTGCTCTCTCTTTAATGATCAAGGATTACAGTTTCTCCCCAGCTTGCCAGTTTCTTACAGATTCTTCTTCGAATTTTCTTTCATTTAAGACACTTTCAATGGGAAGGCACCTTCTCTCTTTTCCTCCAAAACTGGAGTTCACTGATAGGGCACAGACCTCCTCCATGATTTCATGGGGAGAAACACTCCATAGTAAGACATTTCTTCAATTTTTATTACCCCAAAGGGATTTTCATTTCAAATATTAAATGCTTTTTTCAGCATTTCATTGGGCGCTCAGTGACTCTGGTTTCAAATGTTGTTTCTGACACATAAAGCTTATAAGAGTTTTGGACAAATCCCTTCTGTTCTTCAGTTTCCTCCTGTAAGTTGATGCATTTTGAAGTCTCAGCTCTAAATCTTGTGACGTTTGATGGTTTAGGACTTGGTGACATTTAAGGATGTGGCTGTGGACTTCACCCAGGAAGAATGGTGCCTCTTGGACCATTCTCAGAAAGAGCTGTACAAGGAGGTTATGCTGGAGAATGTCCAGAACCTGCTGTTCCTGGGTAAGGACCGTTTGCTTTGGTAATTCAATTTGCCATCCAAGGAATGTCTTTTTCTCTCTTCCATATGTTGAGTTTGAGCCTTGATCAATTACTCCAAAGGCAAAAGTGCTGATTTCTCCCCTGGATCCTCCTGCTGTCTGTTTTCCCCTGCAGGGTCTTTAAATTATGTGATGGGAAGCTGGTACTTTTCCTTGATGCTCCTGGAATTATCTCTTTCCTATTTTACATAGTTCTGGGTCAAAACTCTAACCTTCGTGAAAGATTCTCGGTCTTGTCATTGATCTCAAACATTATCTAGTTCAACCTCTAACCGGATGTGAATTTTGTCCACAAAATCTCCAAAAACTGCTCACGCAGCTTTTTCTTGAAGACGGGCAGTGAAGGGAGTTCTAGCTGCCAAGGGGGTTTATTTAGACTTTGAAAAGTTATTGTTATTGAGCCTAAATTGATGGCTCCTTGCTCCTAATTCTTCTGGGCCTAGCAAGTTTATCCTTATTCTTCGTTATTCCTTCCAATTCCAGGCCAGCTGGTGGGAGAGGAAGGGAAGGGTCTAAGCTTTTATCATATACTTGCCTGTCTATGTGTCAGGCACTGTGCTAAGTCATTTATAAATATCTTCTCTTTTGATCATTGCAATGTCTAGTTTGCTACTGTCATTGTCTTTGGTTTACAGTTGAGGAAACTGAGGCACATATAAATGAAATAATTTTAGTCCAGAAGCCCCTTTTACCAGGTGGCTGAGACTGGATTTGGAATCAAACTTTCTTGACTTTTACCACTTGCTACCAGCTGTGTCTAATTTCTAAATAGAGTTGAACAAAACCAGAATTTTCTGATTCCCAAATAGCTGCAAGAACCGGTTGAGTGCCTATGCAAAGCCCAACAATCAATACCATGGAAACCATCCTGGAAGAGTCCTGGGAACTGTCCTGTTGTCCTTGCTTACGTGGCCTTTTGCCCTGAAAAGGACTAAATTACAAATTTCTCTCATCCTCATCCTCTCTCATATTCCCCATGCCTAGGGCTTCCAGGTGCCAGAGAAGATTTGATCTCCTATTTCCAGGAAGGGGAACACCATGGATTCTGGGGGAAAGGCCCAAGGAACTTTTGTCCAGGTGAGTGAGAAGAAAGTAGTTGTGTGAGGGCTGTCATCATGGTGCACTTCTGTGTTACAGTGAAGTCAGGGCTAGCTTTGGAGACAGGGAGACCTGACCTGAAATTCCTTTTTAGATACAGGGTAAGTCACTGAACCTCTGAGCCTCAGTTTCCCATTTGTAAAATGAAGTGGTTGCACTCGATGGCATTTCAGTTCCCTTCCACTGAGAAGTCTATGATCCTATAAGAAATCACTATTTGGAACTTTGGGGTTGTTGAAATCATCCCCAAAAGGCTTGGCTTTTCCTAGATTTTCTAAAAGTCAACAAGCATTTATTAATAAGCCAAACTTATGCTAAGCACTAATGACACAGAAAGGCAGGGACAAGCCCTGCTCTCAGGGATTTCACTCCATAACATGCAAATGGCTATGGACGGACCCACCGCATCCAGGAGAAATTGGAGCTAATTAGCAGAGGAAAGGCACTAAGGAGAATGGGAGAAGACTTACTGTCAAATGAGGGGTTTTAGGTGAAGCTTCAGGAAGCTAGAATGACAGGATGGGTAGCCAGAGCAAACATGGAATCGGGAGATGGAGCAAAGGGAGGTCTGAAACTAGAATGACAGGATGGGAAGCCAGAGCAAACATGGAATCGGGAGATGGAGCAAAAGGGAGGTCTGTCCCACTGGTTAGTGCACATGTGGAGGGGGAGACTGGGGAGGTGGGAGCAGGGCAGCTGGGTTAGGAGCCTGACAATGAGAGAGTGAGTACCTGAGAGTAACTGGAAAGAGAATAAGAAAATTGGAAGGTGAAGGAGAGATAATGAGTTTAGCTTTGGACTTTGTAAGAGGAGAGCCGGAAGAGAATATTCTTAGCAAAACCTAGAGAGAAGAGAGCCAGTGATCAATCTTAGAAAAAAGAAAAGACAAAATGGATGAAGAAATGAGGAGATTATTGGTAACTTTGCAGAGAACAGTTTCAGTTGGACAATGGGGCGGAAGCTAGGCTAGTACAGAGTTTTGAAGAGAGTCAGAGGAAAGGGTTGGAAACACCACTTGTAGATGGCCTTCTCTGGCCAGTTAGCCATAAAGGGAAGGAAAAATAGAAGTCAGTAAATCATGAAGTTAAATGGACTGAGTGAAGCTTTTTTGAAGATCAAGAAGACATGATTTTATTTATGTCAGGAGGAAAGGAACCAATAAATGAGAGAAAAAATAGGGGATGACACAGGAGTTAAAAAGCGGGAATAGACTGGGATTGTTACTCATGTAAAAGGTATTTGCCATGGCTATGGCAATGGAGGAAAAGAAGGTGTCTGATTTAGGGGAGATGAAAGAGCTCTTGATAAATGTCCACTTTTTTCTGCCACCCAGGAGGTAAGTGCTATTATGCTCCTTTTAGAGATAATAAGATGGAGGTAACAGGCAAACACTGGGACTTGTCCAATGGCACACAGTCTGGAGTTCTAGTCAGTCTTTCCTGACATAATTGCAGGCGTAATTCTCTGTCCATCGAGCCACCTCATGGTTTAAAATAACTTTGTACCAAAGAGGAAATTTCAGGGAGGGGCGGTGAAAGGGTAGGAAGCTTTTAGAACAGTGTTCCAGGCAGCCATCCCGAACTGAGACTGGGATGGATATAAGATAAGGGGGAGTGGAGATCTGGAGATCAGGCCATTTCACTGATTAATTACTAGTGTTGCCCCTTTTCCCTCCCCCACATGGTTTTTATTTCTAAGGATGGAGGCAGAGGCAAAGTGGAAAGCTCAGAGGAGCAAGGAGAAAATATAATGAATTCTCATAATAAATAAAATGTGAATGGGATGAAGTCATGGCTTAAAACAGAGAAAAGTAGCAAAATGCATTAGAAAGCAGAGACTCATTAGAGATTTCTAGTGTGTCAATGAATGGTCACAGGTATACAGAATGACAGAGTTGCTCATGTTTGTGCTCTTCCAATACAGAAGGCAGAGTCTTGGAAAACCATGATCACTAGGACTGCACGTTACAGACCATCTTGGAGCCATCATGGACCATTATAGACATATTCTGCAAATCGAGACTCACCTTGCCAATCATTGACACAAGGCCTCATAAAGCATAAAAGGGAAGGATGGCCTTCTGTAATGTTTTAGAACTATGACCTCCAACTTACCCCACTGTGACTCCACAATAACCACTAAAGGGTTCAGAAAGAGGAAAGAGATTTTCCCAACTCAGAATTATAACTGCTTTTGGTTGTTGCAAAAATCTTGGGGCAGCTGGTGACTCGGACAGAATGCCAGGTCTGGAGTCAGAAGACTCATCTTCCTGAGTCCAGATCTGGCCTCAGACACTTACTGACTGTGTGATAAAAGGGAAGTCCCTTAATCTGATTTGCCTCAGTTTCCTCATCTGTAAAATGAGTTGGAGAAGAAACAACTCCGCTTCAGTATTTTTGCCTTTGTGTCATTTCTGGCTACGTGTTTTATAGATATTTTCTTCTTTTCTCTGAGAAAACAGAGGCAGGTGGAGGTTGTAACTTGCTTAAGGGAGCAGTGCTACCAATTACCTGAGATAGAACTCGAATGCAAAGTTTTGTCATGGCAAGCCCAACTCCATATCCAGTGTGCTGCCAGTTGGCTTAGGATTGATAATCAGAATATAGTGGAAATGCTCCCTCACAGATGGTCAAGGTAGAAAACTGTAAGAAAGGTTTGTAATCTTTCTTGATGAGGGATTGAAATTCAGTTTTTGTTTTTAGTCCCCAAATGAGTAAAAAAAAAAAAATTGGTTAGTTGCTATAGAAAAGGTGTATTTTCTATTGGCTAATGACAAGCAGTATATTAAATGGATAAAATAATCTTTGTAAGATAAAGATCTTTTCAGACTTCTTGCTACCATTGGCACACTGACTTTACTCTCTTGAAAAGTCTGACCTGGGTTGCCAACCGTTCCCTTGAAAGTCCTCTAATTTAGAAAAAGTGTAACATAAACAGAAAATAAGTTCAGTCAGAAAGCAGCCTTAATGTTGCAATGATTGGCATTGTGAGGTCTCTCTCGTAGCACGTTGTGATGGTCCATGATGGTTCCAAGATGGTTGTAATGTGCAGTCTTAGTTTCCATGTTTTCAGAGTCCGCCTTCTGTACTGGAAGAACACAGACATTGGCTTGATGTGGTCATTACAGCGTTGATGAGATGAGATTATAAGTTAACCTTAGAATGAGGCAACTGCTCTGGTACAGAAATGAGCACACTGTGACCGTTTGTTAGTAATCAAGTTGCACTTGTATGTGAAAACTTTCCAGTGGTTTGGAAACAATTTGATGTCAAGTTGAGAATGGAAAGAATTTGTAATCCTTAGTCAGAATTAGACAGAGTTGATGTTGCATGAATACCAAGACTGCTGGAAGCCTGAACATTTGGGGATCTGAAGATAAAGCTTTTGAAAAACATGCGGATAATAGCTATCCTGAAAAATTAATAGGCCAAAACCAAGTCTATTATGTCTGAGGAGAATAGAAAAAAATGGTTGCCGGTCATGTTGTGGTCCCAGACATGGAAACAACAAAAAAATTAGATGTAAAGGATTTATTGGGGTAATTATTGTGCTTAATGGTTTAATAGATAACGAAATGAGATAAACATTTATTAAATGTACAACAAATGCAAAGTGTGTATTAGTCTCAATAGATTATAAGAAAAGTTGACTATAATTGAATATAATTACATCACAGTTAAAAAGAATAGATCTGTTTCTCAGCTTAGCATATAAAATTCACAAAGAATGACTGTGTAATAGTGCATAAGAAGTGATCACTACAAAAACCAGAAATATGCCTGAGATTGACAAAAGTAAAACTTTAGTTATAATGGGAAAATCCATCTAGTGTTGTGGAAGGAGCTCATCTCATCAGTGAGTTCTAGTTACAGCTGCAGGGATTTGGCTCAGGTTACTCACTCATTCTCAGCTCATGGCCTGTGATATGAAGTTGGGATGTGCAAGTCATAATGCATCAGAGACTTTCCAGGGGAACTGGTTATTGCTGTAAGGAAGGAAAGGGATTTCCTCCTTCCTTTGTTTGAAAGATCCGGAGCTTGTCCCTCAGCCATCCTGAGCTTGTGAACTGAGTTGAAGAGTTTTATAAGGATTTTGTTCTCCCTTATTATAGGTCTGTTGTGAAGATCCAGAGTCATTGTACGTGAAGCTCTTTGTAAGCCATTTGAGAGCTAATGGCATTTTCAAATGATAGCTTGTGCTTATTTACCTTGTAAAACTTACGGTTTCCTTTCTTTTATCTGAGGCAAGAGGGTATAAGTATATTTGTGTGTGCTATATCTATCTATATTTGTTTGTTTGTTTCTTCAGATTCAGTGGCCAGCTTTGAAGTGAATGAGATTCCTGCAAACCTGAGCATTTCTGTTGGAGAATCTGGCCAGCAGAGATTGATGAGTATTGGTCCCTGTGACTTCAGTTTTATAGAAATCTCTGACTCTGATATCAAGATAGATAAAAATCCAAAGAATCCCTGTGAATTTGATGAAGTTGGAAAGAGTTTGACACAATATTCGGTCATAAGTCAATGTAAGACATTGACCCCAAGGAATGACTGTTTTCAGTATGGTATATATAGAGAATGCTTTACTGAACAGGTAGAGCTTATTCAGTCTCATGAGAATCTTCCTGAAATGCAAATCTATCAAGGTAGTCAATGGAAAAAGCCCTTCGGTTTGAATTCCGACCCAGCTAAACATCAGAAACGTTATACTGGCAAAAAGCTTCATGTAGGTAATGAAGGAAGAAAGACCTTCAACCAGAACCCTAAGATCATCAACCATCAGAAGAATCACATTCGAAAGAAATCTCATGACAGTAATGAGGAAGCCACAACAGCCTTCTCATCTCTTCCTTACCATCCTACTTTTCCTCCTGGAATGAAAACATTTGCTTGTAATCAGTGTGGGAAGAGCTTTTATTGGAACCCAGATCTTGTTAGACATCAGAAGATTCATACTGAAAAAAAGCCTTATAAATGTAATGAATGTGGGAAGAGCTTCAGCTACAAATCCCTCCTTATTAGCCATCAGAGAGTTCATACTGGGGAGAAACCTTATGTGTGTAATCAGTGTGGAAAGGCCTTCCACTACCGAGCACTCCTCATTGGCCATCTGAGAATTCACAGTGGAGAGAGACCCTATAAATGTATCCATTGTGGCAAAGCTTTCCAAAGCAGCTCTCGCCTTTCTTCCCATCAGAGAATCCACACTGGAGAGAAACCATATGAATGTAGTCAGTGTGGAAAGGCCTTCACCCAGAGCTCCCATCTCGGTGCCCATCAGAGAATCCACACCGGGGAGAAACCTTACGAATGTACTCAATGTAGAAAAGCTTTCCGATTCCGTTCTGGTCTTGCCTCCCATCAGAGAATCCACACTGAGAGAAACCTTTTAAATGTAATCAGTGTGGAAAGGCTTTCCAAAGCAGCTCCCGTCTCGCTTCCCATCAGAGAATCCACACTGGAGAGAAGCCTTATGAATGTCATCAGTGTGGGAAGGCTTTCACCCAAAGTTCCCATCTTGGTACACATCAGAGAATCCACAGTGGAGAGAAACCTTATGAATGCAATCAGTGTGGAAAGGCTTTCAGGTTCCGTTCTGGTCTTGCTACACATCAGAGAATGACACAGGAGAGAAACCTTATAAATGTAATCAGTGTGGAAAGGCTTTCCAGTGCAGCTCCAGTCTTGCTAAACATGTAAGAGTTCACACTGAGAGAGACCATATAAATGTAATCAGTGTGGAAAGGCTTTCCGATGCAGTTCCAGTCTTGCTGCTCATCAGAGAATCCACACTATAGCAAAACCTTATGAATGTAATCAATGTGGAAAGGGTTTCAAAAGAGTTCCAAACTTGATATCCATCAGAGAATCCACACTGGAGAGAAACCTTATGAATGCGATCAATGTGGAAAATCTTTTAAATACAGCTCCCATCTTGCTGCTCACCAGAGAATTCACACGGGAGAGAAACCTTTGAATGTAGTCATTGTGGAAAGGCTTTCCAAAGCAGTTCCAGTCTGACTATACATCAGAGAATCCACACGGGCGAGAAACCTTATGAATGTAATCAGTGTGGAAAGGCTTTCCAATGTAACTCCAATCTTGCTGGCATTTGAGAATCCACACTGGAGAGAAACCTTATAAATGTAATCAGTGTGGAAAAGCTTTCAGATATCGTTCTGGTCTTGCTGTCCATCAGAGAATCCACACTAGAGAGAAACCTTATTAATGTAATCATTCTAAAAGACTTTTCCTTTGAGCTTCAGTCTTGCTTGTATTAGAGAGTACACACTGAAGAGAAATTTTAGGAATATAACCAGTGTTGTAAAGCCTTTGGGCAACTATCATCCCATATTTCCCATACGTGAATTTATAGTCGATAGAAATCTTTTCACTGTAATGAATGAGGAAAGGCACTGAAATGAAATCTAGAGTGTCTTCAAAAGCCTTCTGAGGAGAAGTGCTGTATGGACTCAGACCGAGATCATCTCTTCCTTTACATCAGAGGATTCCTGATGGAGAGATGACTCGTGAATGTTGTCAAGGAAGCAAGCTTTTCTCTGGAAGACCAGAAGACTGCCGAATATTCACAGTGAAATGAAGGTGTCTAAAACATTGATTGTGGAAAGGCGTTTCTTCTCTTAGAGTCGATATTTGACTGTACTTTGGGAAAAAATCATGTTAGAGATAAAATTTATATATCTAATTAATAAGAGAACATTTCTTGCTGCAGCACAGACTTTGTCAGACCTCCCAAAATAAGAGACCTCATTAAACATCCCAAATTTCATACTGTGAATAAAGTCCTATAAATGTAGTGAATTTTTCTCTGAAATCCTGATGATTGTCACTACTTCTCAATAGTTTGTGGCATTCATGTACTGTAGCTTTTTCAGCCATTTCCCAATTAATTGGACCTCACTATGTTTCCTGTTTGATGAGGACAAAAAGTCCTCATGTAAACACTTAGCTGACTGTTAGACATTTATTTCTATAATGTTTTCTTTAAGCTGCTTGGGGCACAGTAGACATAGACCTGGGTCTGGAGCCTGTAGACCTGATTTCAGATTGGTTCTGACACTTACTAGTTGTGTGAATCTGGGCAAGTCCCTCAACCTGTTCTTCCCTGACTTTCCCATTTGTAGAATGGCGATAAGAACATCTACCTCCTAAAGGTTGATGGAAGATTGAATAAGATACTATTTGTAAAATGCTTTGCAAGATAAATTGCTATGGAAATGCTAGCTTTTTAATGATTATTAATACTTGGGTCACGTCTCATAGCAGTCAGTTAAACATGGACCATTTAGTCACTTCCTTTAATGCAAATTGACATTAATTTGTGAAATATAGCGCACTGAAAGGCATTAATTGTGATATATAGCACACTAGGCTTAGAATCAGATGCTCCCCGGCTCTATAACTCTGGGCAAGGAATGACCTCTCTGTGCCTTACTTTATTAGTCTCTAAAATGGGATTGGTCCCAGCTTCTATAGCCCCTTCCAACTCTAAAGATGTGGGTTCTCATCTCAAGTACAATGTCTTTCTCACAGCCTCTTTCCATATCTCAGGAGGAGGTGCAGGACCAAATTAGAAAGTGTACAAGAATGCAATAATCATCCAAATTATCCTTTCCTGCTTAGAAATAAAGATTTTGAGAAATTGATCAGGCGTGTAATATCCAAAAGAAGATGAATATAGTAACTTTGTTTGATTAAAGATCTTTACTATTGGGCTAGGACTCACTGACCCCTACAAAATGCTGGGAACCCTGCAAGTAGTTTGGCAGAAAATAGATGTGGATTTTCCGTAGAACAGAAGGAAAGCTAGAAGCAATGAGGACTGCTCCAAAAGTATGTTGAATTTTCAGATTACTCAATTGGCAAATCAAGCTATCCATATTAGAAATTTTAAATGTGGTCTTCCCTCCCTTCCCCTGTTGGATGGCATAGAAAATGTTCATTTTATTTCATGTTTGTGAATTTTAAAATTAAAAGGTCAAATATTGATAGTTTCCTTTTGTTATTTTCACCAATTTTGAAGGCATGCTGAAATTATCTTAATGTGACCTCTTATCAGGGCTTTGGAGCATGTTTTCATTTGTCAGGACCTTGGCAAACTAACAGGCCTTTCAGCACTCATCTGTTGGCAATACTTCTGGGAACACATGGGGATAGTTCTTTAGATGTAAATGATTTGACATGGTTGTTTTTCACGTAATATTTGATACATTCTGTATGCTTCAGTTTCTCTTCTAATTTGATCTTCATTGATTTTATTCAAATGTTTTAATTTTATATAGTTAGAATTATCTGTTTCTTTAAAAAAAAAAAATGATCTCAGACAAGTTGTAGCCACAGTTGTAAAACTGTCCAAGTGTATTCCTTATGTTTTAATTTTTGTTTAATAGGTAAAAATTTCCTTTCCCCCTTTCACTCACATTAAATTGAGAAAAGAAAAAGACCCCAATACCATTTTGTATAATTAAGGATAATATTTCTGCATTGTCCATGTCCAAAAAAATCTTGCTCAGCTCTTTGTGTTTGTCATCTTGTATCTGGTGGTAGGGAGCACATTTCATTACTTATCCTCTGGAATTGTGATTTACCGTGATGTTAATCAGGATTCTTTAGTCAGAGTTTTTTTCCTTAATATTTTTGTTATATAAATCACACTGGTTCTGTTCACTGTACTTTATTAGTTATCACAAATCTTCCCAAGTTCCAGTGAAACTATCCCTTAATATTTTCTTAAAATAGTTATATTCCATCAAATTTATATACTTTTGCTTGCCTAGCTATTCAATTGATGAGAATCTTCTCAGTTTCTAATTCTCATCTCTGAAAAAAAATAAACATTTTTGAGCCTCATTTAAATTGTGATTAAGATTAGTTCCTTCTTTAGTTTATCTTCTCATTCCCCTTCCACCTTTTCCTTATGTTTCCAGCTTAATGAGACATATTTATGTACCCAGATCTTTGTCTTTCTGTGAATATGGGGGGTCTTTCCTTTAATCAGTTTAGATGAGATATTCAAATGCCACTTGTTTCCTCCATGTGATCCTCCTTTTGAATAGACTTTTACCCACACATCTCACTTTGGTGAGATAACTTCCTCAACCTTCCTTTCCTCCCTGTCTACTCTTCCTCTTCCCTTCTCACCTTTAAGATGATCAGACTTTAACAGACCTATTCCTTAAAGTACTCTTATCACTCCTGATGAAAAGTTTCAAAGGGGATAGGTATATCATCTACCATATTTATTCATGTTTAGACTTTAATGATTTGGTTTGTAGTTTCCTTGTTTTTGGGATTTTTTTTTTTTGTACTGCTTGAATCTTCTAAGTTTCTAGTTGCTCTAGCTTTTTCATCAGGAGTTGGAAGCCTTCTAAATCATGTAAGGATCCTGTTCCATTGTGAGTTTATAGTTCTTTTGAGATTATTTTTTGGTTGTAAGCAATATCCTTCTAGAGTGTTCTGTAAGTTTCTGCTTCTTTCTAGTGATGGCGCTAATTTAGATCCTGCAGTGACTCTCAATATTTAAATTCTTTCTACTTTGATACTGAGTATGTAGTTATATAGTAATAGCATATCTAGATAATGATGCAAGTGATAGCTAGATTTTTCATATTCCACTTACTATGTAGCTAGTAGTAATTAGTATACTAGTATTATATCAGCATAATCTCTATATTCATCCTTACTAAGCTAGATTGCTAAAGGCTGGTTTATCATCACTCATTTGATCTCTAAAGATGTAATAGGCTGCTCTTTATCTTTCCATTTAAAGAATAGTATTTATTTTCCATATCTTTTTCAACATTTGTTTAAAATTTTTTTAAACTTTAAAAAACTTAAAGATTTTGAGTTTTCCTCTTTCCTTTTCCCTCCTCCCCAGGATGAGAAGCAATTTAATATAAGTCACAGATATACAGTCATGTAAACATTTCCACTAATCATGTGAAAGAAGAAATAGAACAAGGGAAAATGTGAAAAAAAACCCAAAAAACAAGGAAAGTTAAAATAGTATGCTTCAATCTTCATTCAAACTCCCTCATTTCTTTGTCTGGATTTTAGCATTTTCATCATGAGTCTTGGAATTGTCTTGTATTGCTGAGCAGAGCCAAGTCTATTATAGTCTTATAGTTGATCACCACATGCTGTTACTGTGTACAGTGATCTCTTGGTTCTTCTCACTTCATTCGGCACCAGTTCATGTAAGTCTTCAGGGTTTTCTGAAATCTGCCTTCTCATCATTTCTTATGGCACAATAGAATTCAATTACTTTCGTATTCTAGTTTATTCAGTCATTTCCAACTGATGTGCATCCCTCAATTTCCATTTCTTTGCCACTATAAAAAGATGCTAAGAATATTTTTTGTATCGTGGCCTTCCCCTTTTTGTGATCTCTTGGATACAGACCTATTAATCGTATTGCTAGATCAAAGGGTATGTATGGTTTGATTGATCTTTGAATGTAGTTCCGAATTGCTCTCTAGAATGGTTGGATCAGTTCACAAATAGTACCAATCTTCCCACATCGCCAACATTTATTATTTTATTTTTCAGTCTATTAGCCAATCTGATAGATATATGGTGATTTGGAGAATTTTTTCATATGACTATGGGGAGTTTTAATTTCTTTGTCTTAAAACTGCCTGTTCATATTTATCATTTGGGGAATAATTCTCATAAATTTGAATCAATCCACTGTGTACTCGAAAACTTTATCAGAAACACTTGCTGAAAAAATTATTTCCCAGATTTCTGCTTTCCTTTTAATCTTAGTTTCATTGGTTTGGTTTGTATAGGATCTTTTAAATTTGAAATAATTAAAATTACCCATTTTGCCTTTTATTGTTAATTTAATTGTTAATTTAAAATGTTTGAATTACAGTGTCCCTGGTTTATAATGTGTCTCAGGTGTGTCAAGATTTATTTCTGAGGAGATCCCAAAGTGGAAGCTGCTTGCCTGGAGAATTGCTTGGGAGGAGCCAGCCTTAAGTATCCAGGGTGGATTAATTGCCTGATTGAGTGGATTGCTGACCAGATCCTTCTAATACAGCAATTAGGCCCTTACCTCCTCCTGACAGAAGTTTCTTA
Source organism: Sarcophilus harrisii (assembly GCF_902635505.1). Classification (NCBI taxonomy): domain Eukaryota; kingdom Metazoa; phylum Chordata; class Mammalia; order Dasyuromorphia; family Dasyuridae; genus Sarcophilus; species Sarcophilus harrisii. The sequence goes on from NC_045428.1 coordinate 606,046,716, forward strand.
GCTTCAGATTTCTTCCCTAGGTGATTCAGACTCTCCCGGAGCTTCTTCTTTTGGTAAAAGAATGAATTGCCAACAGTTCCCATGTGAAGGTTGAATCTGTGTTCTAACCAGATTCAGATAATTAAATCTTCCTCAATGCCTTTTTGGGAAGAGAGAAGAGAATGCAGGGAGATTATTTCCAAAGGCTCAGAGAAGAGAGCTTATCGAGTTTGTGGGGATAGGAGGCAGTTCTGGAAGTGGTGATCCAGAGGAGAATGATTGAAGGGGCCACTGGAAACAATGCCCGAAGGAATCTTGGTTATAGGTGAGAATAAAGTTTTGGTGATCTTTGGGAGGTCAGAGGAGGGGAGAGGAAAACTTTGAGCACTAGGGACTGTGGGAAGGGAATACCAAAAGGCAGAGGGAAGGGATTGTGGTATTTGGTTGGCTTCCAGAAGGGAGGATTTAGGAAGTCACAATAAAAATATTTTTTCCCCTAACTTGCTAATTTTGTTTTTAGAATAGATGTTCTGAGGGCATTTTGAGCTACAACCTGAAATCTTGGTGTTACTTCATTATCATTTTCTTTCATATTATTGCTTTTAATATGATTTGTTCTTTGACCCACTGTATTTGTTGAGTATTCATTTGTTCTGGTCTATAATGTTAAGGAAGTAACACACACACAAAAAAGTTTAAATAACTGAAAATGGGAAAGCCAACAAAGAAAATTTAAGAGATATTAAAACCAAAGAAGAAATAGATTGAAAATAAATATAAATAAAACTATAACCCAGTTTTAAAAAACACTAATAAAATTAGAAAGCTTTATCCAATCTGATTAAAAATAGGAAGGCAAAAAAATTACAGAAAATATCAAATGAGCAAGGTTGAAATCCCAACAAAACCAAAATAATAAGTATAACTATATATAACTCCTTAAACAATCATAAACATAATCATTTGTGTTATCACACACAAAAAGAAATAACTTCAAATATATAAAATATGAAAGTGACACAACTTTTCCTCTATACATTATATAATTAAGTCTCAGAATTATAACTGGCTACAAAGTTTTACTAATGGAAAAATATCTTCTGATCTTACTGATTCTACAGTAGAACTCATCAAATTTTAAACAAAGTACAAAATTGGTCATGGTGGATTGAGCAGTGGCCCTGGATTCTGGAAGCCCTGAATACAAATCCAGCCTCAAACACATTATTTACTAGCTGTGTGATCCTGGGCAAAAAAAAAAAAAAGAATCTACTAGAATTAATACCCATATTACATATATTATTCTTTAAAAAGGGGGATTAGGACTCTATCAGAATCATTTCATGAGACAAAAATTAGAACTAAGACAACCCAGCTTTTGGGATAAGAACTCACTATCTGACAAAAACTCCAGGAAAAATTGGAAACGAGTATGGAAGAAATTAGGGCTGACCCCACCACATACCAAGATAAGCTCTAAATAGGTTCATGATTTAAACATAAAGAGTGATATAATCAAATTAGAGAAACAGGATAGTTACCTCTCAGATCTGTGGAGAAGGAAGGAATTTGTGTCTAAGGAAGAACTAGAACTCATAATTGAATACCAGATAGATGATTTTGATTATATTAAGTTAAAAAGTTTTTGTACAAACAAAACTAATGTAGACAAGATCAGAAGGAAGCAATAAATTGGGAAATCATTTTTACATTTTAGAGGTTCTGATAAAGGCCTCATTTCTAAAATATATAGAGAATTGACTCAAATTTATAAGAATTCAAGCCATTCTCTAATTGATAAATGGTCAAAGGATATGAACAGACAATTTTCAGATGATGAAATTGAAACTATTTCTAGTCATATGAAAAGGTACTCCAAATCAGTGATTTGGTCAGAGATTTGATCAGAGAAATGCAAATTAAGATAACTCTGAGATACCACAACATACTTCTCAGATTGGCTAAGATGACAGAAAAAGATAATGACAAATATTGGAGGGGATGTGGGAAAACCGGGGCACTGATACATTGTTGGTGAAATTGTGAAGGTATCCAGCCATTCTGAAGAGCAATTTGGAACTGTGCTCAAAAAGTTGTTAAACCCTTTGATCCAGCAGTGTTACTACTGGGCTTATATCGTAAAGAGATCTTAAAGGAGGGAAAGGGACCTGTATGTGCAAAAATGATTGTGGCAGTTCTTTTTGTAATGGCAAAAAACTGGAGAGTGAGTGGATGCCCATCAGTGGGAGAATGGCTGAATAAATTATGGTTTATGAATGCTATGGAATATTATTGTTCTGTAAAAATGAAAGAGCAGGATAATTTCATGGAGACCTGGAGAGACTTATATGAACTAATGTTGAGTGAAATGAAAAGAACCAGGAGATCATTGTACACGGCAACAACAAGATTATATGATGATCAATTCTGATGGATGTGGCTCTCTTCAATGAGATGATTTAGACCAGTTCCAGTGGTCTTGTGATGAAGAGAGCCATTGACACCTAAAGAGAGGACTGTGGGAATTGAGTGAGGATCACAACATAGCATTTTCACTCTTTGTGTTGTTGTTCACTAGCATTTGGTTTTCTTACTCCTTTAATTTTTTTTTAATCTGATTTTCTTGTGCAGCAAGAGAATTGTATAAATGTTTATATATATATATTGGATTTAGCATATATTTTAACGTGTTTAACGTATATTGTATTGCTTGCCATCTAGGGAGGATGGGGAGAAGGAGGAGAAAATCTGAAAAACAAAGGCTATATGAGGTCAATGTTGTCGGATTATCTATGCATATGTTTTGAAAATAAAAGATTTATATAAAAAAGAACTAGGATAAAAGCAGAGAAGGATGAAATCCAGAAAAAGAATTACAAACCAATATAATTAATAGATACTTTTTATGAATATTCAGAAATTTTAGATAAAATCCTGATTAACAGACTGCAGATTGTTAGATAAGTGATCATTCATTAGACCAAACTGGGTTTATAAGTAATATAAGGAAAAATTTAATATTATGGGAACAATTGCTATTAATCATATTAAAAACAAAGACATCAAAATTAACACGATTATCAATAGGTGCAGAAAATGCCTTTGACAAAATACAAAATTCTTTATGCTAAAAAACAAACAAACCCTAGAAGGTATAATCACAGACTTTTGATATGATGAAATATTATAATCTTTTAAATATGAAGAGCATCAATAACCAAAAGAAAAAAAATATGCAATAAGGTTACACAAGCATTTTAAAATAAATATTTTATTAAACAAGGATGTCCATTCTCAATGTTATATCTACTGGATATAATTCTGAAAATGCTAGCAACTGTAATAAAACAAGAGAGAGCATTTAAAATTGCAAAGACAGGTATATGAAATTAAAATATCCCTCTTTGTAGATTATATGACAGCAGACTTGCTAAGATAAAATCTTAGGGAATTATCCAAGATACCGAGGCAGTCATTTCGGCTGGTTACAATATAAACTCAAAAATCAACTGTATTTCTATATAATAATGAAATTCAGGAGACGATGGCAAAAAAAAAACAAATTTCATTTAATATAATAACAAAGTGAATAAAGTATCTGGGGATCAATTTACCAAAGCTTACCAAAAAAACCTTGCATAAGTTCTATTTCAAGGTCATCCTAAAAGAAATAGTGAACAAATTAAGATGCTGGAGCAATATTCCATGCCCATGTCTGGGCCAGGCCAATTTTATAAAAATGACTACTACCAGATGGAGTGGACAGTTTTAGTACTGAATCAATCAAATTACTAAAGAGAATCTTTACAGAATTTGACAATAAAATTAATTTTAAAAACATGATCAAATGAGGAAGGTATGAAGGGGCAAAATACTCCTAGACTTTAGATGATATTGAAAAGTGAAATTTATCAAAAACATATGGTATTGATTTAAAAATATAAAAACAGCAATAGAACAGATGGTATAAAGGATATAAGGGAGAATCAGAAATGATGGAGCTCAGTAAAATGGAACTCAAAAACAGTGTTTGAGAAACATAATGGAAAATACAAATTGCTTAGGAAAGGAGTCCATATTTCATAGAAGCTAACAGGAAAATTGGAAAGCTGTCTTGCAGAAATGAAATTTAGGTGAATACTTTTTAAAACCATATTTTACTATAAAATACTTAGCAGAGAAGCAGGTTATATACCTCTCACTATGTGTAGAAGATGTATTCGAATCAAAAGAAGGGATAGAGGCAATTACAAAAGATAAAATAGATAACTTTATGTAAAATTGAAAACTTCTGCACAGACAAAATTAATTCACCTAGGGTAAGAAAAGAAATGGTTAAATGGGAAAAGATAAATTTTCTCAGATGTCTTTGGTATTCAAGAAATATGTATAATAAATAATATACATACATATGTATGTATATGTGTATTCAATAGCCACTACTGAATAGATGTGATGAAAAGATATAAAGAAAAGATTTTCAAAATATTAACAGCTATATGAAAGAACATTCAAATTACTAATGATAAAATAAATAAAATTAAAACATCTCTAAGGTTTCATTCCTTACCTTGGATCTTGGTAAAGATTATAGACAAAAGATTGTCAGTAAACAATGTTTGAAAGATTTGGAAGAAGCGGGATATCCATGTATTGCTGGTGAAGCTGTGGGTCAGTACATCCATTTTGGAAAGCAATTTGGAATTATGCAAATAAAGTGACTAACATTCACATTCTTTCATCCAGAGATTTCATAATTAAGCATAAATATACAAGGGGTAGAAAATCTTGTTTTAGCAACAAACTTCCTGAAAATGAGAATAAATCAAAGTCAGTGACTCGATGAGATAACATGAAATACTAAAACAAAATGGAAATGATGAAAACAATAGAAAAGCATGTAAGGTATGGTATAAAAGAACAGCAACAAGTGACCTGGAAAACAGAGTGAGGAGGAAGAAAATCAGTCATTCGACTCTTTGGACACCATAACCAAAAAAATTTTAAAGAGCATAAGAATGCTATTTCAAGAAATGTTAAAAGAACACCACCCAGATCTTTTAGAACCACAGGGTAAAGTGGAAATAGAATTAATTGTTCACTTCCTGAAAGAAACTCAAATGAAAACTTCCAGGTGTCTTGCCTGGAAAACCAATAAAACCCTTCAGGCGAAAAATGGATCTTGTGTTGAAATAGAGGACTTCCAAGGATTTCTCAAAAAGAACTTTGAATTTCAAATATAGGAGTTCAAAGAAACAAAAATAGGTAACCACACACAATAATTAAGGAGAAAATAAGAACAGATTGCTTACATTCTAATCTGGGGAGATTGTACATTTGAATAATATTTTATGGTATTTCAGAGCTTTCTTATGAGGTGCTTTTCCTATAATCTTAGCTCAACTTGCTTTTTTCTTCTGTCTTCTCCAGCATCATTGCTTGATCCCCAGTTACTGGGGGCAAATGGAATTTATATTCCTATATCCCTGCATGTGAATGATTAGCAGAAAGAAATTTCTTCTAATCAAGGAAATCAAATTTACAAATTTGATGCAAATAGTGTCTATGCATTTATTTATTTTTAAAATAGTATTTTCAATTCATGGAATAAAACAAGTATTTCCATAACAGTAAAATAAAAGGATAGTGATACAGAAAGTGCAATCTATTATGCACTACTTGCTATTTCTTTCAAATACAAAATAAAATTATATATATATATATATATATATATATATATATATTAAACTACAGGAAATTATTTCTGACTACATCTCCTCTCCTTTTCTCTCATTCATCTTTCATAGTTTCATCATTCTCACAATAGTTTCCTCATGGTTCCCTTCACTTCAGTCTGCCTTTCTATGCTTCTCACTCAGCCTTGGAGTGCTTACTAATTCCTCACCTCTCATCTGCTGTTCCCACCCTGCTTATTCTATACTTGGGCTGGGGACAGGAAGTCACCCCTGATTCTTGCTATCAGGGTTTCTGGATAAAGTCCTTTCTGTCCTTGCTTCTTGACTGCTTTATCTCATTTAGCTCTGATGTTCCTTCTTGAACTCACCAGCCCTACTTCCATCAGAAACTGCTATGCTAGGATGAAGACATTGAAATCAAGCCTCCTCATTGCCTTTGCGCCTCGCTTCTAACTCTTTCCTCTCCCATGCTCGTTTCAGAAGTCTAAATGGATCTGTTTTCTGAAAACCAAGCTCCCAATCGAATCAAATTCTGCGTTGTCTGGGATCTTGTCCCAGCACAATCACTTGATACTCTTTCTCTTTACTCCATTTTCCCATTCTTCTTTGCTGGTTCATCTACTACTAGATGGCTCAGTGGATCGAGTGACTTGGTTTGGAATTAGAAAGACCTAGTTTAAAACTGATTTAAGACATTTACTAGCTGTGTGATGTTGGACAAGTCACTTAACTTCTGTCCCTCTATTTCCTCAACAACGAAATGCAGATCAAAATAACACCTTCTTCTCAGGGTTGTTAGAGGATCAAATAAGTTAATATTTATAAAGTACTCAGCATAGGGCTTGATATATAATAGGTGCTTAACAAATGCTTCTATTCTTTTCTTTCCTCATTCTTCTCTTCTGCTGCTCCCTAAGTGTAGAAACCCTCCCAGCTCAGTTCTTGGTCCTCCTCTATTTTCTCCTATGTCATCTCAATTAAGTAAATTAGCACTTTGACAAGAGAATCAAATGAGGTAATGGATGTAAATCTCTTAGCATGGAACCTGGCCATCGTAGGCACTTAATAAATGCTTATCTTCCCCTTTTGTTCTCCCTCAAGCTCAGCTCCTGGTCCTTGTCTGTTTTCTCCCTCTACTCCCTCCTTTGATAACATTGTATGTTGGAGACATTTCCCTGCAGTTTGCAACAGCAACTGTGAGAGCTTGCAACACGGAGCATGATTAATATTTGTGGAATTTTAGACATCCTAAACATCTATTTGTGCTCCTAGACATCTATTTGTGAAAATAACCTTGTAGTCTGTCAAGTGCTCCATCAATGGGAGGGGACCTATCTCTCCTTATTCTTGGGCACCCAGGTAACTGTCCAAGAGTCTCAAGGAAGTCTGGACCCTTTTAGTCACCAGCTTTCATAAGTGGAGGTCTTCCCTTCTGATACTGTGTCGGGGTTCATCTCAGTGCTTTGCATAATCCAATCCCATCATCCTTCCCTTATCTCAGCTTTATTAGTTTCTTCCCTCTTACCTCCAAATATGCCCAAATTTCCTCCATCATTAAATAACTCATTTGATCGTATTTTCCTCTTTGGTTTTATCCTGTATTTCTCCTCATGTCACCTCCTAAATCTTTGAAAAATTATCTCTGCTTGGTCCCTTCATTTAGTTTGTTCTCTGCATGTTTATTTTTAATTTTTTAGAGGCAGTTGGGGTTAAGTGACTTGTCTAGGGTCACACAGATTTGAAGCCAGACTTGAACTCAGGTCTTCCCAATTCCAGAGCTGGTGCTCTGTCCACTGCTCCATCTAACTGACCCCTCTTCTCTGTATTTTGACGAAACTTCAAACCTTACTATTCAACTGACACAGCTCTTTCTAAACTGATCAAGGGGCTATTAACTGCTTTTCTTAATCCTCATCCTATCAGAAGATACTCCAACTCTAACCCTCATGGAAGTTCTCTGCATTCTGAAGTTCCTGCCAATGTTTTCCCTCCATCTAGCCAGATCCCTGTTCAGTCTTCCTCAGTGGATCTTTCTCGTGAGTGAATTTCGAGGCCCTTTCCTGATCACACTTCTGTTTTTTCCTATGAATTTTCTCTGTTGTTCTGAGTCAGGTCTAACTCAGTCTAATGCAGGGATTCTGATTCAGAGTTATTATACGAGTCGCTTAAGGACCCAGCTTTGCTAATGAAAAGGATAAAACACAATTCCTATAGGTAAATAGATACTAGTTAAGAAAATGGCTCATCTAAAATTAATTAAAGAGAAAGATAGAAAAGGAAACTTTAAGACGTTGGATAGATGTACTCTCAACTCCACATTCAAGGATCAGCTGGCCGGGCCAGATTAGGAACATCTGTCCCACAGGAATGGGAACTCTGTTAAAATGTGCAGCACCAACTGGCCGTAGGCTGGGTCTTTATTCCTTAATGAAGACTCCACCACACATCAACATGAGATTTCTCTTCTCACATTACTCCCCAGCATGTAATTTTTGATCCAGTGACACTGGCCTCCTGGCTGTTCCACCAACAAGACACTGCATCTCTTGGCTTGGGGCATTTTCTCCGGCTGTTCCTCCTGTCTGACATGCTTTCTACCTCCACTCCACCCCTGATGTCCCATATCTTACATGAAGCCTTTCCCAATCCCTCTCAATTCAAATCCCTTCCTTCTGTTAATCATTGATAAGTCCCCTAGTCTTGGCAGTCTACTTTCCAGCGATGTCCACATTGGTAATGAGATTGTCACCCTTATGACCCGCTGTGTTTGAGAGGCTCGGAAGGGAAGAGATGTTAGATGGACTGCCCAACTGAAGGTCTGCAGAGCTTGTATCCCAACGCCATGTCAGCAAATGGAATTGTTGCCATTTGAATTGTCTTAGGAAGATCCTGAAGATCCCTGGCAGGATCAGGGACCAGACACTGAGTCCTTAAACTGCCAAGCGTTCCAGATCTGCTGCAGAGAGCATGACTGTTGGGCCAGCCACATTGGTCAAATGCCAAATGTACGCTTGCCAAAAAAGTATTTTATGGAGAACTCATACAGGTTCACAAGGGGTCAGAAAAAGCCGTACAAGGACACTCTCAAGGTCTCTCTGAAGAACTTTAGAATTGATTATATGATGTGGGAGACACTGGCCCCGGACCGCCCAGCCTGGTGTGCCCTCCTCAGACAAGGGGCTGGGCTTTAGGAACAAAGCAGAACGAATCAGTTCAAAAGAAACAAGAAACGTGCAGAATTAGAGAAGCCCTCCAAATGTTCACATGGATTATTTGTGCCCGGCCCTGGCGGAACCTTCTGTGCTCAGGTTGGTCTGATCAGCCACAGGCGGACATGCCGTAACTTGACTCTAACTTAGTAACGTCATTTAATCTTTGAAAATCAAGGACAACAACAACATCAGTTCTGTATACAGCTTGCTTTGTATATGTTTATTATATACATCCTTTCCCATGGGGCAGAGATGGTATTTTCTGTTTGTTTGGGGTTTTTTTGTATTCTCAGTGATTTGCACAGTGTCTGGCACAAAGGACATTATGCCTAATAAATATTCATTGATTGATTGTTACAAGATTACGCTCTTGGTTGGCAAGATCCTAACAAGTTTTCTAATGGATTTTCCTCCCCAAAAACGTTAAGTTTCAAGAAACACTGGAGGAGGGCTTAATGCATTTTAAATTATTCATTTTAGGAATTATTTAAGAGTTCAAATCATACAGCATAGTTAATACCCGTTCAGAATATGTCTGGAGGTATAAAAATAACAATGAAAATTGGACCCACAATTTAGAGAATAATATTGCAGCACTGATTATTTTTTCTTGTTTTATTGCCATAACTAGTATTTCTAGTATAATATTAAATAATAATAGAGATAATGCGTACCCTTACTTTGCTTCAATTTTATTGGGAAGGCTTCTTATTAAGGCAGCTAGGTGGTACAGTGGATAGAGCTGGGGTCTGAAGTCTGGAAGACTCATCTTCCTGAATTTGTATCTAGCTTCAGATACTAGTTGTGTGATCTTGAGAGAGTAATTTAATCCTGCTTGTCTCAGTTTCCTCATTTGTAAAGTGAGCTGGAAAAGTTTCATGAAGAATAAGATATGACTGAAAATTTCTAAATAGAAAAATTAGTTTATTCACATCATTGAAAATGCTTGCTCCTGGTTTTAAGTAGTTAATGTTTATCATTTTAAGCAATGCTTCATTTATTTACTGCGTTTTCTAGTGTTTGTTTTTTTTTTGTAGAAATAGGTTTTGTATTTTACCAAAATAGATTTTTTGCTATCTATTGATATAATCATGATTTGTTTTTTCTTTTCTTTTCTTTTCTTTTCTTTTCTTTTTTTTTTTTTTGTTGTTGTTGATACTGATATGGTCAATTTTGCTGATAGTTTTCTTTCTTTTTTTTTTTTTTGAATCATACTTTTTTACTTCATTTTTCTTATGTTTTTTTGTCTTTTTTTTATTATAGCTTTTTATTGGCAACATATGCAGGGGTAATTTTTCAACATTGTCTCTTGCAATCACTTCTGTTCCAACTTTTCCTTCCTTCTCTCCATCCCCTCCCTAGATGGCAGACAGTCTCATAAATGTTAAGCATATTAAAGTGTATCTAAAATACAATATGTGTGTACAGTTTTTGTACAGTTCTCTTGTTGCACAAGAAAAATCAGCTTCAGAAAGGTAAAATAACCTGGGAAGAAAAACAAAATGCAAGTAGTCCACATTCATTTCCCAGTGTTCTCTCTCTGGGTGTAGCTGAGTTCTGTTCATCATTGATCAATTGGAACTGAATTGGATCTTTTCATTGCCGAAGATAGCCACTTCCATCAGAATACATCCTCATATAGTATTCTTGTTGAAGTGTATAATGATCTCCTGGTTCTGCTCATTTCACTCAGCATCAATTCATGTAAGTCTCTCAAGCTTCTCTGTATTCATCCTCCTGGTCATTTTTACAGAACAATAATATTCCATGACATTCATATACCACAATTTACCCAACCATTCTCCATTTGATGGGCATCCATTTATTTTCCAGTTTCTAGCCATTACAAACAGGGCTGCCACAAATATTTTTGCACATGTGGGTCCCTTTCTCTCCTTTAAGATCTCTTTTGGTTATAAGTCCAGTAGTAACACTGCTGGATCCAAAGGATATCCACAGTTTGATAACTTTTTGAGCATAGTTCCAAACTGCTCTCCAGAATGGCTGGCTCCGTTCACAGTTCCACCAACAATTTATTATTGTCCCAGTTTTCCCGCATCCCCTCCAACATTTGTCATTATCTTTTCTTGTCATCTTAGCCAATCTGACAGGTGTGTAGTGGTATCTTAAGAGTTGCCTTACTTTGCATTTCTCTGAACAATAGTGATTTAGAGTATCTTTTCATATGACAATTGAAACTATTTTAATTTCTTTATCTGAAAATTGTTCATATCATTTGATTATTTATCAGCTGGAGAATGGTGAATTTTTATAAATTTGAGTCAATTCTCTATATATTTTAGAAATGAGGCCTTTATCAGAACCCTTAAATATAAAAATGTTTTCCCAGTTTATTGCTTCCTTCTAATCTTGTCTGCATTAGTTTTATTTGTACAAAACCTTTTTAACTTAATATAATCAAAGTTATCTATTTGGTATTCAGTTATGAGTTCCAGTTCATCTTTGGTCACAAATTTCTTCCTTTTCCACAGATCAAGTCCTAATTTCTTCCTTACTAATTTCCAATTTTCCCAGCAGTTTTTGTCAAATAGTAAGTTCTTATCCCTAAAGCTGGGGTCTTTGGTTTGTCAAACGCTAGATTGCTATAGTTTTTACCTATCTTGTCTTGTGATCCTAACACATTACACTGATCAGGTTACTCTATTTCTTAGCCAGTACCAAATGGTTTTGATGACTGCTGCTTTATAATATAGTTTTATGCCTAATGAGTCTCAAAGTCTTGACTAAAGCACATCAATCAGGTAAAGGAACTGGACATATGTTTATTCTGGAGAAGAGGTGAATCCAGGGACAGAATGTCAGTCTTCAAGTATCTTGAGATATGGATTCAGCCTATTATGATAATTTCAGAGAGAAAATGTAACTTCCTAAAACCAGAGCTATCTGAAAGAGGCCAACAGTGAATTCCCACTTAGTGGAACTTTTGAGCAAAGAGTGATGACTAATTTTGGGGAATGTTGTGGGAAACATTCATGCTTAGGTTTGGGCTGAACTTAATGGCCACTCTGCCACTCTGAGAATGAGTGATTTTGTTAATTTGATTTTTCCTTAATTTTTCCTCGTATGATATGATTTAGATATATTTCATGTACTTCATTATTTTGGCTACTTCTCTCTCAAAGCTCTTTAACCTGTCTTATTTAATATGTGGGGCCCATTACTGAACATACTCCTGCAGACGTGGCTGAGCAGAACAGAACATGCTCACATGCTTGCTTCTCATGTACTGGTTTGTTTCCTCTACCTTCAGATAAAATCGATTAATTATAAGATATCTGTCACTCAGTGGGCTGTGGAGTGGGGAGACAATAAAAGAGATGTAAAAACAAAAGGCATATTGAGGAATGTCATATGTCATCAAGTGTGTGCAGCCTCAAGCATTTTCTTTTAAAATATTTTAATAATGACTTTTTTCAAAATACATACAAAAATAGTTTTCAACATTCACCTTGCAAAACCTTGTGTGCCATATTTTTCTCCCTCCTTTCCCTCACACCCTTTCCCCACACAGCAAGTAATCCAATATGCATTAAACATGTACAATTTCAAGAGGATTTTCTATGGATCTTTTGTTTTGGCCCAAGCTACATTTGGTTTTCTTCAGCAAGGTCAAGGATTTTTGTTCACAGTGTTGTTGTTGAAAATTCAATAGGTATCTATAAATCCTATAACCAAATCAAAACCTTTAAAAATAAAAGGAAATAAATATAATTTCCCTGTCACAGTTACCAGGTGAAGGAAACAGCCTCTAGACAATTTGCATTCTGAAAATTATTTCTGGTAGATTTCTCTGCCCTCAGCCAATCTTCCTATGACACATTTCTAGGATTGTATAGTAACTGGTGAGAAGGAGCCAAGGTGTAGGGTGAAGAACAGGCTGGCATCTTAGACCTGGCATGCTTACATGACCACCCACCATTTGGTAGCAAGCCCCGAGATTTTTCTGGGGAAACTTACCATTAGAATAGTCTCAAAACAATCCTCAAACCGGAAAGGGTTAGATTAAAACAAAGACTACAGAAATATTTTAAAATCAATTTTAAGAAAAACAAAGCAATGCTGAGACCCGTCATAAACATTTTCTAGGGCAGAATCATCCTTATGGTCAGGAGCAGCACCAGAAAAATCACTGATGTAACTAGTGTTATCACTGGTCCCTGCAACAGATTGGTGTAGCTAAGAGGCAGTCAACATTTTCCCCACATGTTATCTAAGTGAGTTATCTTTCCCCACATGAGGTCTAAGTCTATAACAGAATTCATCTGTCTCACCACCCTCTCAGTGTCACCAAGCACACTAGCCAAACCTTTCCCTGCTAAAGAGCCCCATTAGGAGTATTTAACCAAGTGTGGGCCTTTTAAAGACTGACAACATTCTATCTTTTCCCATGGGAATTGGATGAAGATTCTCTTTCATTTTATTCTGGGACATAAAGAAGGGATGGAAGGTTCCCCAGTTTTAAAAGTAAGCTCTCTGTCACCATGATTATAAACATATTATTTTGTTTCTCCTAAGTGTAAACAAAGTTTTCTCTAAATGATTATTAGTCCAAAATATTTGGAAAAATGACAGAAGTCTTGTCAATTAAAGAATACTAAGTGATATCCCTTAGTTTTCCCAAATCTTTCTAAGAGGCAAAAATTTCAGTCCCAAATACCCCTGCAGAGTATTGACAAAGAACAGGCTAGAAGAGGATCAACTGGGATTATATCCAAAAGAAGTCTGTTCTTGTTGAACAAATCATCCTGAAGGGTATATCCAAGTAGAGAATCCTGCTTCTTCTTGGCAGTTGTGAAGGTTAACCAAAGTGTTAGACTGAGGAAAAAGAACATCTGATCACGATGATCAAGCATGTGAGAAGGCAGCTCTTGCTTTCGAGTCTATTGCACTACTCAGAGATTCCAGCAGCAAAAAAAAATTGAAAATACATTTGATACTACTGTATCTTATTAGCATAACCATGAGTGTAGAAAGGGATCCCTGATCAGTAGCAATAATATGAATGAGGCTGTTAAAATGCAGAAACTCGTTTGTAAGGACTTTTATATCGGCTGTAGAAATCACAAAAATAACTGACATTGCAATCCTGTATTTTGAGAGCGTTAGCAGAAAGTTGTTTAAAGTAAGGGCTTTTCTGTCGGCTGTAATAATCACAAAATAACTGATGTTGCAATCCTGTATTTTGAGGCTGTTAGAAAGCAGAAAGTCGTTTGTAAGGATTTTTATGTCGGCTGTAACAATCACAAAAATAACTGACATCACAATCCTGTATTTTGAGCCGTTAGAAAGCAGAAAGTTGTTTTGAAAAACTTTTATGTCAATTGTAGTAAACACAAAAATAGCTGACATCACAATCCCATATTTTAAATAAGTTTTGAATGAAATGTGGACATATCATCTGTCCTTTGTTTAGTCTTTTCAGTTATGTCCATATCTTTGTGACTTCATTTGGTGTTTTCATGGCAAAGATACTGAAGAAGTTTTCCATTTCCTTCTCCATTTTACAGGTGAAGCATTGAGGCAAGCAGGGTTAAGTGACTTGCTCAGGGAGTAAGTATCTGAGACCAGATTTGAACTCGTGAGAAGAATCTTCCTAATTTCAGGCCCTGTTCTCTGTCCATTGCACCTTCTAGCTGCCCTAAGAAAAGATTAGTATAATCAGTTTGCCAGAGACAGATCCAGAAGTATGTAAAACGATGGCATCTTGCACTTCAAAGGTGGACCGTTTTGGACAGAAAAGAGGAAGAATGGGAAGGAGGGGAGAAAGAGAGAAGAAAGGGGTGATAGGGAGATAAAGAGTTCTGGTCTGGGAACATAGTGAATCTTTTTTTTTTTTTAAATTATAGTAACTTTTTATTGACAGAACCCATGCCAGAGTAATTTTTTTTACAACATTATCCCTTGCACTCATTTCTGTTCCGTTTTTTTCCTCCCACCCTCCACCCCTCCCTAGATGGCAAGCAGTCCGATATATGTTGAATATGTCGTAGTATATCCTAGATACAGTGTATATGTGCAGATCCAAACAGTTTTCTTGTTGCACAGGGAGAATTGGATTCAGAAGGTAAAATAACCGGGAAGAAAAACAAAAATGCAAACAGTTTACATTCATTTCCCAATGTTTTTTTTTTTTTCTTTGGGTGTAGCTGCTTCTGGCCATCATTGATCAATTGAAACTGAATTAGATCTTCTCTTTGTCAAAGAAATCCACTTCCATCAGATTACATCTTCATACAGTATCATTGTTGACGTATATAATGATCTCTTGGTTCTGCTCATTTCTCTTAGCATCACTTCATGTAATTCTCTCCACGCCTCTCTGTATTCATCCTGCTGGTCGTTTCTTACAGAACAATAATATTCCATAACATTCATATAGCACAATTTACCCAACCATTCTCCAATTGATGGGTATCCATTCATTTTCCAGTTTCTAGCCACTACAAACAGGGCTGCCACAAACATTTTGGCACATACTGGTCCTTTTCCCTTCTTTAGATTCTCTTTGGGGTATAAGCCCAGTAGAAACACTGCTGGGTCAAAGGGTATGCACAGTTTGATAACTTTTTGGGCATAATTCCAGATTACTCTCCAGAATGGTTGAATTCGTTCACAACTCCACCAACAATGTATCAGTGTCCCAGTTTTCCGCATCCCCTCCAACAATCATCATTATTTTTCCTGTCATCTTAGCCAATCTGACAGGTGTGTAGTGGTATCTCAGAGTTGTCTTAATTTGAATTTCTCTGATTAATAATGATTTGGAACACTTTCATATGAGTGGTAATAATTTCAAATTCATCATCTGAAAATTGTCTGTTCATATCCTTTGACCATTTGTCAATTGGAGAATGGCTACACAGTGAATCTTAAAAAAAAAAAAAAAAAGGAATGCTTTTCTGGCACTCATATCTACCTCAAAGCACAATAGGTCATTACAGGAAGAAATGTTCTTCCTTTGCAAATTCTTGTTAATCATTCAATCAATAAGTATTTGATAAGTGCTTACAATGGCTTAAGTTCTTTGCTAGGCTCTGGGGACACCAAGAAAGGGGAAAGATGGGGGGATCCCCAGAGAGCATAGCAGTACTTTAGGACTTGAGAGTCAGTGCTGATCAGTAAAATGGACTTAAAATTGGGAAACAGGCAGACAGAAAATTGGAGCTCTGTAACAACCATGGTGTTGGGTTTTTGAAATGCATATATGTTACAAAATGGAACTGAGTAAGGAAAAGCCCACAAAGGTGTTTACCAGCAGGAGGATGGATTGAGTGGCTTTGGTCTCGGAGAGGCTCTTAGAGAAAAGCTGGACTTCCGGATGTGCTGGCTCCTTTTGTGGTGCCTTTTAGAAACAACATTATGTAGCCACTGGCAAAGACCATGAACACTAAACAAGCAGTGTCAGGGAGGGAGACCACAAAGGCAAACAGTGAAGCGTTAAGTGTTGAAGTCTCTGAAATATAACAATACCCATAATCTAGCACGTTGGAGGTGTTTTGGGAGAGCCTTATTCCTTTAATTCTCACAAGAACACAGATATTTATTATCATATGGGATATCCAGCAGAAAATACTGCAGGGAGGAGGTACTTTGGGATTCTGGTTTTGAGCTTTATCCACCTGGAAGTGTTGGGACTGATAATGATGGCCTGAAAGCCACTCAGGAGACAGGTCATGTTGAGGGAAAGAGCACGAGCCACTCTGTAAAGGTAGAGCACAGTTTTACAGCCGGTGTCATCCAGGAAATTCTTCAGGCCCAAAGCCGCCATTGTCTGAGGAACACCCTTCAAGATGAGCATCATGAAGTTGACCCAGGCCAGCTGTATGAGTATTGTATCTATGGGCCTCAGTTTGTGCACAGTGAAGAAGATGAATCTGAAGAGTAAGATTAGGAAAGAATTTCCTATAACTCCAATTACAGTCTGAGAGGAGAAGACAATACTGAGCGTGATCTCAAGTGGACTCATGTTCTTAGAGCCCTGGAAGGCGACTTGCATTCAGAGCCTAAGTAACTGAGCTGGAATGAAAAGAATTCATGACTTTCCTATTCATATTCTAAAGGAACCACGGAGAACCATCATATAACACCTCTGCAATCAGGGTTGCCCTTGGGAGATGGGAATGTGTATCTCTAATGGCTTTTCTAGATAACCCTACTGTTGGTTAAGTGTCAGTCCAACATCGATGAAACACACTATGGAAAGGCAATGTGCTGAGCACTGGTGATATAAAGAAATGAGAAATGGTCTCCAACCTCAAGGACCTTCCAATGTAAGGGAGGAGACAAAATGGAAATAGCCACATGTAGAAGCATCTAGGATAAACTGGAAATATTCAACAGAAGGGATGCACTAGATTCAAGGAGCATCAAGAAAAGTCTCTTGTCAAATGAAGGATTTTAGTTTGAACTTAAAGGGAAAATCCAGAAGCTGTAGATGAGGAATGAGAGAATTCCATTTAATGAAAATGCAGGAAATAAGAGTATGGGGCAAGAAGGTCAGTGTCAATAAGTCAAGAGTATTTGACAGTGTAAGGCTAAAAAGGACTGAAAATGTGTTTTTTTTTTGGGGAGTTTTAAACAATTTTAGTAGCAAAGCAGAGGATTTTATAATTGGTCCTGGAGGTGATAAGCAATGGAGTCAGACGTGATGGTGACATTTGTCCTTTGGAAGATCATTTCAACAGTTGAAGGGAGGATTGTTTGCAGTATCGAGGGGCAGGTGACTAAGCTGGTAGTTATTGGGATAGTCCCCAATCAGTGAAGGGATGAGGACTGACTTTAGGGGTTAGAAGGATTAGAAGAACAGCTGGGTTAGAAGAGAGGAAGCAGCATTTGACATATATTTCCAAAGGCAAAATCGACAATCCTTGGCAACATATCGAATATGGAAGGGTTTGAGAGTAAAGAATTAAAGAACAAAATAATTCCCCAAAGCCATTAGCTGATGTAGAAGTCGAGAGGGAACATTGGCTAGTGATTGTGGCTAGTGATACTATTGGCTAGTAACAGTGGATAGATATGTGGAAGATGGTAAAATTCACAACCACAACTTGGCTTGAAGCTTCCCCACTAGTGTTGGTCAATTAAGTCCAATTCAGTTCTCTCAGGATAAAGGAGACAGTCATCATAATTCCAAAGAGAATGAAAGTGAATAGCCATTTGTATTATCTTAGGCTAAATGGTTCCCTAATTTTTATATTAGTATTCATTTCTCTTGCATCATTATGTCCCTTATCAAATACCTTATATGTGTATTCATATTAAATATCATTTTGTGATGGATAAATAAATGAATGAGTGTTATATTTGTATATATGTGCATGTTTCTGCATGTAATAGAACAAAGAAGAAAGGAGAGGAAGAGAAAGAGAAATGAATGCAGTCATCACAATTAGGACATGAACTTGGAGCTGACATGTTGATTTTATAATACTTTCTTCTAGTTTACCTTTGATCCTCAGGAGAAAAAGAATTGTGAGATATCTGTGTAATGTTTGTAGTTAGTCTATTTGAGTTAATATTGAGTTCTTTGATCCATATTAACCCTATTATATCAACACAGAACATGTACAGATCTTCAATGGCTCAGTGATGAAAACAATCTCCTCATCTATATCCCCAAATCACTCTGGGTCTCATTGATTGGCCAAGAAAAGGTCCAGGCCAAGAATACTTGGTCTTTGTTAGGGCCCTGATCGCTTCAGAATGGATGTAACTAGCAATTATTGCTGTTTTGGCCAGAACCCAAAGAGTTTTCCCTCCCAGATGGATTCTTTTTTTTTTTTTTAAATGATCAAAGTAAAAGAGAGAATAACTATATATATTTAGAATAAAAGTCTTCTAATTTTATAAATAAATAGGAGGTTGGGGATAAGGGGGAGTATAGAAGGGTGTGTAGATTAGTGGGAACGGCTTAAAAAGGGAATAGCATGTACTTGGAACTAGGTAAAAAAGACCATTCTTTGTTTCATTGCTTTCTTATCTAGCCTTAATCACTAAGTGGGTGATTGCCTCAGTCAAACAGAAAACTGTTAAAAATCTTAGCTTTAAAAGGCCATAGTCTCCCATGGCATCCAGGGCCATCACTAGTCATCTTGATCTGGCCACTGGACCCCAATGATTCCAGAGGAGAAAGTCAGGCTGGTGACTTTGCATAGCACTCCCTCACTTCAATCCAATTCACTTGCAAGTCATCCATCACTTCCCTGACGTCATAATTGCCTTTGAAAATGAGGGACAAACAACAACTGCAACAATAATGAAAACCACCAAAAACCCCAGCTCTATAGGCTATGTAGAGCCTATAACACCCCGACTTTATATGTGTGTCTCACAGTTAAATAGACTTACTCAATTCAGTATAAAAAGAATAAGCATACAGGAAAATAGACTTTCCTCTGAAAGTCACAAAGCTTCAGGTACCTGAATGTGATGATGATAAAACAACTAACATTTATATAACATTTACTTATTTATGTATGTGTTGGCACTATGCTCAGTGCTTTGTATTATCTCACCTGGTCCTCACAACAACCCTGAGAAGTAACTACTATTATTATCCCCAGTTTACGTATGAGGAAAGTGGAGGCAACAGAAATTAAATGATTTGTCCAGGGTCATTCAGGAAGTAAGTCTTAGGTCAGATTTGAAGACAAATTTTTCAATTTTCAGGCTTAGTTGCAATATCTACTGTGCCATCTACTTGTCCCTAACTGTCCCTGGATACCTCTCAAACCCAATTTCATAGATATTTAAAGATAACATCAAGAAAACAAGGCGGAGAATCTTGTGTAGGGGAGAAAGTGACAGAATTCATGTTTACCTGGAGAAAATGGGACTGAAGATATCACTAAATGATTTGGATTCTGAAATTCTCATAATTGTTGCTTAACTCTTGTTCCTTCTTTTTCAAATATTTAATTTTCTTCTTATAAGAGATCAAAGTCTATTAATCAACTAAGTCAAGTGTCTACTATGTGACAGAAGCCATGTACGCTTTAACCTTTACCCCGAAGGACTATATGGCCAACAGAATCCCAAGACACTTCTCTACTAATCTCAGATCATCTCCTTGCCTCCAGCTTTCCCAAACTCATTATTACAGAGAAGTAGAATACTCTGAAACATGCTCATTTTAGTAAATACCAAAGACAGATATTCCGGGGGTAGAATCGGGAGCCAGTACAGGGAGTTGACACAAAATGCTTACATATTTTTATTGCTCTCATACAAGTACTTGAGGGAACTTGAGGTGCTTTTACACAGTTCCAGAATCTTAGAATGGGAAAGGAGCCAATAAACCAACCAGTCCAAGCACTATCTAAACAAGAGTACCTTCTGTAACATAGAAGATTAAGACATCATTTTCCTAGTTCAAAAATGCTGCAAGATCATTTCTCATGTATGTTCTCCAGCAGACTTTCATTAATATTAATATATGGCTTTGACGAGGTGATCCATCAGCTCATGTTATATTCTGTGACCATGAGAACCAATTGCAAATTTTATTCAGTCAAGGAGTAACATAATGAAAGGGACACAATGCAACAAACATACAGAAAAAATACTGCATTGTGAAATACACAAAGCCTCAGGTATGTACAATATAATAATAAAATAATTGCAATACAACTGACATTTAAGATAATTACCTTAAGAGAATTATTCTGTTAATATGTGTAGATTGAACTGGAGTAGGAGAGATTTCGGACAACAAACGTGGTAGAATAATTCAAGCTTGAGGTGATGCATTTCTGGCAAGGTTTTGTCACTTGACCGTGGTCCTGACAGGTCCAGTAATGTCACTTTCTTGCACAAAATTCTTCAGCACCTTCTTATGGCTTCTAAGGTTAAAAATAACCATGACCTGTCTTGGTATTTCAAGTCCTTCACCATTTGAATCCCATCCCCTAATATCTTAGATACTACATATTAATATAACAAATGAAATAATTGGGTAGTTTGAAAGAAAGATTGGGATAAAGCTGAATTTCATGTTATTCCAAAAAGCAAAACCACATAGAAAAAGGTAAACAAAATTATTATCTTGTACAAATGAAGTACAAAAGGAAGAAATGATACAGAGGAATTAGATGGGTGAGGAGAGCTGGTAGTTCTGGCATCCTACTCATTGGGAATGGATTAAAGAGGGAACAACATACTTATCTAGAACAATAAAAAATTTCTAGATTCAGAAAGAAATAAGGGTTAAGGGAATAGGAGGAGGAAGGATACAGAGAGATCTTTAAAAGGAATCCATTCAGATCAAGTTTAAAGGTTAAAGATCAAAGTTAAAGAGAGAACAATCATATATTTAGAATAAAAGTCTTCTAATTTTATAAAGAAATAAAAGGATGGGGATAAGGGAGGGTATAGAAGGGTGTGTAGATTAATGGGAATGGGATAAAGAGGGAATAGCATGTATTTGAAGGCTATAAAAGTCTTCTAAATTCAGATAGAAAGAAGAAGATAAGGGAAAGGATGGGGGAAAAGAATAAGGAACAGGTGGGTGGGTTAAGTGCCCCATAAGAAGAAGCAAGGTAGTGCATAGAAGTAAATCAGGGAGTTGGTAGGAATAGAAAATAAAAGATACACAAAACATTATAATAAAGATCAGGAGTAGAATTTTTTGGGTATAAAAATGGGTAGTAATCATAATTTCAGATAAAGTTAAAACTAGAATAGATTTAAATATAGGAAATATATTTTTAAATTATGTCAATTACATTAATCAATATTGTTTTAGACTAAAATTACTAAGCCATATAAGGTTGGACTATTGCTGTAATATAGAAAATATTGAGTTGATGGATTTTAAAAAATATAGAAAGAGTTGGATCTAAGAAGGATGATGTTATCTACCTTCAGAGTAATAGAGCATAAATAAGCATACTATGGTTTTTATATATATATATATACTTTATATATATATATATTGTGTGTGTGTGTGTGTGTGTAAATGTATATGCATATGATTGTGTGTGTGTATAATTGGTTGTTGTCCTTCATTCTTGAAGAGGATCAAAACGACATAACTATGTTAGAACTGATTACTGTGTGTCCAACTGTAGCTGATCAGATCAATATGAGCTCGGATGCTCAGCCACAGGTCGGACACGAGGAGTCCTTAGGAATCTTTGGGGTGGATTCCCTAGCTTTGTACATCTCATGTTTCTTCTGGGCTGACTCCATTCTGCTTGGCTCACAGAGCACAGCCCCTTCTCTGAGGAAGGCACGCCACATTGATGGTCCTGTGTCAGTGTCTTCCACATCATACAATCGATTCTAAAGTTCTTAAGAGAAACCTTGAGGGTCCTTATATTATTTTTCTGACCCCTTGTGAGCACTTGTCCTGCGTGAATTCTCCATAAAATATTTTTTGGCAAGTGTCTATTTGGCATTTGAACAATGTTCCTGACCCAATAGAGCTGCTTTCTCTGCAGTAGAGATGACCCACTTGGCAGTTTGATTTGAGAAAGGACCTCAGTGTCTGGTGTCCTATCCTGCCAGGCGATCTTCAGAATTTTCCTAAAATAATTGAATGGAAGCAATTCATTTTT
Source organism: Sarcophilus harrisii (assembly GCF_902635505.1). Lineage (NCBI taxonomy): Eukaryota > Metazoa > Chordata > Mammalia > Dasyuromorphia > Dasyuridae > Sarcophilus > Sarcophilus harrisii. The sequence continues at coordinate 606,069,183 of NC_045428.1, forward strand.
CCTGGCTGGCGCTGGTAGACTGTCCCGGTCTCATAGGCATACGACATCAAGGTCAGCGCAAGGGCTCTACAGACCTTCCATTTGGTAGTCAGTCTAATACTTTTCCTCTCCCACAGAACCTCCCAAACACTGAGCTAGCTCTGGCAATGAGTATGTCAACATAATTATCAGTGTGGACATCCCTGGAAAGTAGACTGTCAAGGTAAGTGAACTTATCCACAGCATTCAAAACTCCTCCACTTGCTGTAACCGATGGTAACAAATATGAATAATGTGATGCTGACTGATGGATTATCTGTGTTTTCTTCGCGTTAATTAGCACAAAATTAGCACAAGCAGCAGAGAATGGATCCATACTTTGTTGTACCTCAGCTTCAGAGGTTTCACTGAGTTCACTATCATCTGCAACCAACTAATTATATAGAAATATATACATATATATGTATGCATGTATGACTCTACCCATATAATTGTAGCCTTTTTTGGGATAGGGAGAAAGGGGGAAAATAAAATTAAAAAAATGCATAGCAGAGAACAAAAGAAAACCTATAAGGAAGCAAAGAAATGAGGATCGGCTCTGAACATAACAGTATATAGGCTTTCTTGAAATGAAAATTTGTTGCTTTATAGTTTCAATCTTCTCTTACATACTGCTGTGCACGTAGCAATTTATTTTATCTTTTAGAATTTAAGTTGAAATAAATAAAGAAACCTGATCAGAACCCAGGATTTCATACGCTATCTTTTCTCCAAACCCTGACCAGATTCTGTATACTGAGTTGAACTGTCACTTCCTCCTTTAGTGGTGACTGAACAAGCAGAATTCAAGGGTTGTAGAAATGCTCCCCAAGTTCTCCTGGTTTTGCTCAGATGTGCATTAGGGAGTCTCATAGCAGAGAAGAAAGACATCCCTTGAGGGATGCAGAATATTTAAGAGCAGAAAAGTTTTATTTCTATGGTCTATCATCTACTCACTATGAAGACTAATGCTGTAGCATATTCACCTTGTTTTAAACTGAACACAGTTTGATTCAAAATACAAGAACAAGAGTAGATTGAGATTTCTAAGAAGTTAAGCAATCATGGCGGGAGACATTGCTCTACCAGACTGGGGTCATTCTCATGAAGCTAGTGGGAACATCCTGGCTCAATGGCAATGAACTTGATATGACTCAATGTGGAACGATATACCTCTAGTAGCTCTTGGTAATAATACCAATAACATTATAATAATAACAATAATAGCTGGCATTTATAGAGTTTGAAAGTTTTAAAATTGAAAAGCTCTTATGTACATTATGCCGTGTGATCCTCAAAACAACTCGTTATATCATTATTTTATAAAAACAAAAGCAAAGCACCCTGAGGACCAAAGAGGACCCTATGATTAATTTGTTGTCATCCAAATATCTCAAATTATAAAATTTTGTTGCATAGATTAATTTTTCTCTAATCTTCCTATAATTTACTCGCATATGAAGCAAACATGGATTTAATGACTACATGGAAAACTGGTACAAAGGAGAAACAATTATTCAAAATAATAAGAAAAATGCAGGAGCATGTATAAGAAAAGAAAATCAATTGATTTGTGACACATGAGAATCATCTAAAATTAAAATACCTGCCAAATTAAATGGGAACAAAACGTATGATGCATTATGTGATTTTCCATAAGCAAAAGTTTCAATCATCTTATTAAGCAAAGCAAAGATTGGAAAAAAATTGAGAGAAAAGCAGGAAAACTTTAGGCTCAAAGATAACATAGATGAGGAAGTAATATATTCATTAAATACATATGCACTGAATGCCATATTGCTTAAATTCATATAGGGAAAAATGGATGAAGGGTTGAAGAGAAAAAAGATAAAGAGATCAAAGGTGTTGGAGGAGGGAGAGGAGATGGTGTTACAGAGAAGACAAAGGGACCCCATCAAGGAAACTAATTCATATATTCTCAGACAAACTCTCAGCACTCTCTAGAGCTTTTTACATGGCCATTCTATAGATTCTGGCATAGAGACTATTTTTAAAAATCTTCACCCTCCTCCGTTACCTGGCTTAAAGTCTCTGTGTCTGATCAAACAGTTCTGAAAGCTTATCAGGCTGATGTCTTCTGTTGGGATTTATTTGGCTGCAGCCATCAGGGTATGTCTGTATTTGTATATTTATGATTTTGTATGAACAGTCAGAGTGCTAGTTATAGAGATATGATTCCCTGAAATGAATATCTCCAGAGATGTAATTTTCATGTCATCTAAAGATGATATCAATACCTTCTCGAGAGGAGCAAGGAATATCCCAGGAGGAATGAACATTTTCTTAGTTGCAAATCACTGTCATCTATTAATTCTAATTAATGAGTACAAACACATTAATGGCTTAGAGTTGGGAGAGAACTTTTTCCGGATGGAGTATTTGAAAATCCTTTAGCATCACAGGGAGGGAAATCCCTGTGTCCATTTCTTATATTAGGTATTTTGTATTCCATCCAGTGATTTCAAGCCAAAGATTCTTCCTCACATTCACTACACAATGAATCCTTTCCCCAATTCCCTGCATCTCAGGGCTCTCCTTCCCTATGAAACAGGAACATCTTGTTGCTTGTTGTCCTTTCTTGAAGAGGATCAAAATGACCTGGCCATGTTACAGTATGTCTGTCATCTCTGAGCTGTTCCCATTGCCAGATCCAAGGGTGGAATCCAGGGAAGACACCAATGAGGAAACCTATCCCTAATTCTGAGTGTATTGAATGCATAAACCAGGCAATCCCACACCCTTAGCCATGGCCACAAAGCCCATCATAATGCCCTGGATTCTTTAAGCTCTCAACATTCTGATACTCCATTGTTCCAGGAAGGTAATGGATTTCCTGAAGTCTCTGCCAGTTGAACATAAGCTCTGGAATAGTCTACCTGAATCAAAATGCTTTGATTATAATCCCAGGAACTGACTTTGTGCCTGCGGTGCATTGTGAATATAGTTGAATTGGTTTGCCATTCTGGAAAGTTATTTATTTTAAAACACATTGTTTTATGAATCATCTTGGGAGAGAAAAGCAGAACAAAAGAGAATAACCATGAGAGAGAGAAAAAATGTGAACATTTGTTGATTTACATTAAATCTCCTTAGTTTTTTCTGGATGCAGATGGCATTTTCTGTCCAAAGTCTGCTGGGATTTTAAAAAGTTCCATTTCATTTAGGGTTAGAGTCGGAGGATTAGGATTAGAGTTGGGAGTTGGGGGAGTCGGAGGCATTTAGGGTTAACCCTAATCCTAAATGCCTCCGCCTCCCATTTTATGATTTTGCTACATTTAAATTGATTTTTGGTGTTTAATTTTTCCATTTACAGTATTGTATTTACTGGGTATATACTGTGTATATTCACAGAGATTTTTCCATGTGCTCGTATTCATCATGGCACAGTATTATTCATATTCCATGATTTATTTATTCAATCTCCAATTGCAGAGCTTTCTTTTTTGTTTCCAAACTTTCATTAATCTCTTTGTTTCCTGGCTTGGCAATCCATGATTATAAGGATCTGAATTTCTTCTTGAGGAAAGCTTTGAAATTTTAATTTGTTGTTTCATGATTATAATTTTATTTTTACATAGTCATCTATGGTTTCTATGATTTGTTCTTTGACCTACTCATTATTTAAACTTTCATTGTCAAATCTCCCTCCCTGAACCAATTTCTATTTTTAGTGCATTATTGTTTGTAAAGGATGTATTGACTATTTCTGACTTCTTACTTTTCTATGAAATATCTCTGTGATCTTATAATTCTTTTACTGGTTTTTATGTTGTTACTAAGCTGTTGCTGTCCAAATATTCACTTCTCCTGTGTGTAATTCTTCAAGGAGCAAATAAATTAAATTCTGATTTTCACTCTAAAAATGCCTCAAATTCATCTTTTTTTATTAAATGTTCCTTTTTTGTTCTGTATGTTTAAGCTCAGATGTGCTTGATGGATCACTGTGGGCTGCATCTAGACTTCCAAATGCTCTTCTAAGCACATTATTCTATTTCTTCCTCTTTTTCTAGTGATTAAAGAATACATATGTGTTATTCAAATGTTTTGGAGTCTTTTTACAAGCCACATCCTGACTTTTAGAAGGCAGATATGACCCTGGAGACAGGGACCTGAGTTCAAATGTGGCTTTGGACACTTGGCACATCCCAGTTGTGTGACCCTGGGCAGTAATTTAACCCCAATTGTGTATAATAAAAATTGTCCCTGATTGTGTCTAGATCTAGATCACAGGATGGGATGGGTACTTGTTTGCAAACACATTTATTCTAGTTTAGAGACCATAAATCTACAGATAATAAAGTATAATCTATTGTTTTATCAAATATTTCAAATATTTGTCTCAACTGCAAAACCCAGGATTAATTAGTGATTGTGTGTGTTCGTTCTCTCTCTCTCTCTCGCCTCTCCTCGCTCTCTTTTTCCCCTCTAAGAAAACCAAAGTGACATTTCTCTATTACAGTTGAGTTACAGGTGTCTGACTCTGGCTGATACCAGCTCAGAACACTCTGCCACTGGTCTGACACAAATAATCCCTATGAACATTTGAGGTGCTTCTCTAACTTTGCTCATCTCACATTTCTTCTGAGCTACTTCAATTCTGCTTCGTTCATAAAGCAAAGCACCTTCTCTGAGGAGGACATAGTATTCTGGGTGGTCCTGTGTCAATGTCTCCCTATGTCATACAATCAGTTGTAAAGTTCTTAAGAGAGACTTTGAGAGTGTCTCTGTATTGCTTTTTCTGAGCACTTTGTGAGTTTGCCCGTGTAAGTTCTCCATAACAGAAATCTTTTGGTAAGTGAAACTTGACATTTGACCAATGTAGCTGGCCCAACAGAGTTGTGATCTCTGCAGTGTAGGTAGAATTCTTGGCAGTTTCATTAGAGTTAAGGACCTCAGTGTCTGGTCCCTTATCCTGCAGGTGATCTTCAGAATCTTCCCTAAGACGATGCAAATAGAAGTGATCCAGTTTCCTGGCAAGGCATTGCCAATTTCTCTCAGAAACAACCTAAATGAAGCCTATAAACAGATTATGGAGAAACAAACCCATAAAAATTAGAGTGAAATAATTTTTCAGCTTAGAATAATTTAGAATGACTTCAGAAAAAGTTTACCTCACTTGGGTATAGGAGGAGCACAGTCCAGCAAAGATGGTATCCCAGTGGGAAACTCTTAGTTATGACATAGATCAGGATGAGGGTCCATGGTGCAGGCTCAGCAGGTCCATGGCACAGAAAACCAGTTCTGAGACTTCCAGCTCCAGTGAAGAAGGCAAACTGCTAGCCCCAGAATCCCAGCACAACAGGCATGAGTATATGGGGTCACTGCAGGGCAGTGGGTAAGCTCGCAACACCTGAGGCCCCAATGCATAAAGCAAGTGACCTGTAGCCTCCAGGGCCAGAAGCTTAAAATTGTGCCTCCTGTGCAAAGTTCAACTTTAACACTCATGAAGTAGACTAAAATGTGTAAAAACCAGAAAAGATTCCTGGCTATTAAGCTATTAAGGCAACAGGGAAGATCAAAACACAAACTCAGAAGAAGACAACAATGTGAATCCTCCAAGGGAATATGTTATGGGTCAGGAACTTGAAACAAGGTACTAAGTGGAATTGAGGAGACAGTGGTTAAATCTACTTTAGCATTGATTTAATCCTATAACAAACAGTGATTTCCTAGTGATATGATTGGTGAATACTCAATGTGAGGATATAAGCAAGAAGCTCTCAGGGCCAGAAAGACAAGTGCACTAGAATTCTAGGAGCCTCAGCCAGGATTCAGTCGGGAGAGATTCAGAGGGCAGAGAAGGTGGCAGGAGCTTAAGCTCTCGGAACCAAGATGAAGATAGGCCTCTAAGAAAGCTAACCAGGTCCTAGGAAAGGAGACAAAATTTGGAAAGAGACAATAAAAATTTGACTTTAATCCCCTGACTGCACTTGTGGTGATTACTGAACTAAAAGGAAGGCTGCTTCCATAGACCCCAAAGAAACCCCAACAAGAGAATATTACATTTTAGAGAGAGAATATTACAGTAATATGTCTCAGCCCCTAAAGCTTTCTCAGAAAAGCTCAAAAACGATTTTAAAAGTCAAATAAAAGATGTAAAAATTGCGAAAAGAAATGAGAGTTATGCAGTAGAGTTATTATACAAGTCAACAGCTTGAAAAAGGAGGGACAAAAATTGTCTAAAGAAAAAGTTTCTTAAAAATATAATTTGCCGAATGAAAAAAAAATACACTGAAGAAAACAACTTGAAAACAATTGTAGAAAAAGTAGAACTGACCAAAAAAGGAGGTAAGGAAGTTATTCCTTACAAATTAAAATTGGGCAAGTAGAAGCTAATGACTCTATGAAACATCAAAACATGGTCCAACAAAACCAAAAGAACAAAAAAATAAAAGAAAATATAAAATACTTCATTGTAAAACAAATGACGTAAAAAAATAGTCAGAGAGATGATTTAAGAAATTGTTGGACAACCTAAAAGCCATGATAAAAAAAAAAGAGCCTGACAATGTCTTTCAAGAAATTATCAAGGAAAACTCCCTTCATGTCTTAGAATTAGAGGGTAAAATAGTCATTGAAAAAATCCATCAATCACCTCCTGAAAGGGATTCTGAAATGAAAACTCCAAGAGATATTTTAGGCAACTTCCAGAACTATCAGATCAAGGAGAAAATACTGCAAGCAGCCAGAAAGAAAAATTCAAATCTCAAGGAGTTGCAGTCAGGATTATACAGGATTTAGTAGCTTCCAAAATGAAGATTCAAAGGGATTGAAATATTCCAGAAGGCAAAGGAATTTGATAACAACCAAGAATCAACTACCAGCAAAATTGAACATAATAATTCAAGAGGAAAGATGATATTCAAAGAGACAGGGAACTTTCAGACTTTCCTGATGAAAAGATCAGAGATGAACAGGAGATTTGATCTTCAAATACAAGACTGAAGAGAAGCATAAACAGGTAAATATGAAAGAAAAACAAACACATTACTCAATAAGATTAAACTTTACATCCCTACAGGGGCAGATGATACTTTTGTAACTCTTGAGAACTATATTTCTAGTAGGGCATTAGAGGCGTATACATAGATAGAGGATGTGGGATATTATAAAACAATTAGTGGATGAAAGAAAGGATTGTACTACTGGAAGAAGAGGAAAGTGGAGGAAAGGTTAAATTACATCATATGAAGAAACACAAAAGACCTATTACAAAAGAAGAAAAGAAGGGAGAGGGTGAGCATTATTTGAATTTTACCCTCATCAGCTTTGGCTCAAAGAGAGAATCACATACATACACAGTTGGGTATAAAATTTATCTTCCCTATAACCAAGTAGAAGGAGAAAGAGAAATAAAAAGGGGCATGATAGAAAGGAAGGCAAATTGAGGGAGGTAGTGGAAAGGCAAAACAGTAGTGAGGAGGATCAGTGAAAAAAGAGAGAAAAGTATAAATTAGGGAGAAAAGGAGGAGGAACTAGAGTTAATAATCATAGCTGCAAATATGAGTGTATTGAACTCTAACATAAGACAAAAGTGGATGGCAGAATAGAGTAAAAACTAGAATCCTGGGGCAGCTAGTTTGTGCAGTGGATAGAGCACCAGTTCTGAAGGTCAGGAGAACCTGAGTTAAATCTGGTCTCAGACACTAACACTTCCTAACTGTGTGACCCTAGGTAAGTCACATAACCCCAATTGTCACAGCAGAAAAGGAAAAAAAACCTAGAATTTTACAATATGTTGTTTATAAGAAACCCATTTGATACACAAAAGTTAAAGGTAAAAGGATGGCATAAAATACATTATGCTTCAGCTGAAGTAAAAAGAAAAAAAAGGTAGGAATAGCAATCCTAATCTCAGACAAAGCAAAACCAAAATAAATCTAATTATAGAGATAAGGGGATGAAACTATATCGTGTTAAAAGTTATCACAGATAATGAAGTAATATCAATACCAGATATAAATGCACCAAGTGGTATAGCATCCAGATTCTTAGGGAGAAGATAAGTGGCTATGAAATAGAAGGCAAAACTGTACTAGTTGGGGACCGCCACCTTCTTTCTCAGAACTACATAAATCTAACCACAAAATAAACAAGAAAGAAGTTAAGGAGGTAAATAGAATTTTAGAAGTTAGATATGATAGATCTTTGGAGAAAAATTAAATGGAGATAGAAAGGCATATATTTTTTTTCTTTCTTTCTTTCTTTCTTTCTTTCTTCTTCCTTCTTCCTTCCTTTCTTCCTTCCTTCCTTCCTTCCTTCCTTCCTTTCCTTCCTTCCTTCCTTCCTTCCTTCCTTCCTTCCTTCCTTCCTTCCTTCCTTCCTTCTTCCTTCCTTCCTTCCTTCCTTCCTTCCTTCTTCTTTCCTTTCTTTCTTTCTTCTTCTTTCTTTCTTTCCTTTCCTTCCTTCCTTCCTTCCTTCCTTCCTTCCTTCCTTCTTCCTTCCTTCCTTCCTTCCTTCCTTCCTTCCTTCCTTCCCTTCCTTCCTTCCTTCCTTCCTTCCTTCCTTCCTTCCTTCCTTCCTTCCTTCCTTCCTTCCTTCCTTCCTTCCTTCCTTTTCTTTTCTTTTCTTTTTTTTAGCAATACATGCCACCTACATAAAAATTGCCCATGTGTTAGAATACATAAAAATATCTTATAATCAAATGCAGAAAGGCAGAAATATTAAATGCATCTTTTCAGGTCATGATACAATAAAAATTATGAATAATAAAGGACCATGGAAAATAGATAAAAATTAATTGAAACTAAATAATTTAATCTTAAAGAATAGTGGGCAAACAGAAATCATAGAAAAAATCAATAATTTCATCAAAAACAATGGCAATAATGAGGTAACGTGCCAAAATTTACAAAATGCAGGCAAAGAAGTTCTTAGGGGAACTTTTATATCTCTAAATCTTTTATAATTTCTTTATATCTTTACATGATTAAATTAGAGAAAAGCAGATCAATGAATTGGATATGCAACTAAAGAAGCTAGAAAAAGAACAAATGAAAATCCCTAATTAAATAACAAATTTAAAATTTGAAAATCAAAGGAGAAGTTAATCAAACTGAAAGAAAACTATTGAATTAATAAATAAAATAAGAATTAGTTTCTATGAAAAAAATCACCAAAATAGATAAACCTTTGGTTAATTTGATTTAAAAAGAAAGAAGAAAGCCAAATTACCAATATCAAAAATGAAAAGGGAGAATTCACCACTAGTGAACAGGAAATTAAAGCAGTAATCAAGAGCTATTTTGCTCAACTGTATGCCAATAAATCTGACAATCTAAATGAAATGGATGAATATTAACAAAAATGTAAATTGTTCAGATTAGCAGAAGAGAAAATAAGATACTTAAATAACTCCATTTTAGAAAAAGAAATTGAACAAGCTATCAATGAACCCCAGAAAAAAAATCTCCAAGGCCAGATGGATTTTTAAGTGAATTCAACTAGACATTTAAAGAACAATTAATCCCAATACTATATAAGCTATTTGGAAAAATAAGTGAAGAAGGTTTGACAAACCCAACAATTATATGAACACAATTACAAAATACTTTTCACACAAATAAAATCACATCTAAACAAATGGAAAAATATCAATTGCTCATGAGCTAATAAAAATGACAATTCTACTTAATTTAATTTACTTATTTAATCCCATATTAATCAAACTACCAAAATTATTTTATGGAGCTAGAAAAAAAATAACAAGAAAATTCATTTGGAAGAACAAAGGATTAAACAAAACAAAAGAGCAAAGAAAAGGAAATTAATGAAAAATTGCAAAGGAAGGTAGCCTAGCCTTTCCAGACCTAAAACTATATTATAAAACAGCAATTATAAAAACTATTTGGTACTGGCTAAGAAATAGAGTAGTGCATCAATGGAATAGGTTAGTTTCAGAAGACACAGTAATTGATGACTATGGTAATCTATTTGATAAACCCAAATTCTCCACCTTTGGGGATAAGAGTTTGCTCTTTGACAAAAACTGCTGAGAAAACTGGAAAATAGTTTGATAGAAACTAGGTATAGACCAACATCTCACAGTGTATATACCAAGATAAGGTCAAAATGGTATGTGATTTAGACACAAAGGCTAATAAACAAATTAGGAGAGCAAAATACTTTGTCTGTCAGATCTATGGAAAAGGGAAGAATTTATGACAAAACAAAAGGTAGAGAGAACATTACAAAATGCAAAATGGATCATTTTGATTAAATTAAAAATGTTGCAAAACAAAACTAATACAACTGAGATTAGAAGGAAAGCTGAAAGCTGGGGAATTATTTTATAGCCAGTGTTTCTGATAATATCCTCATTTCTAAAATATGTAGAGAACTGAATCAAATTTATAAGAATACAAGTCATTACCCAATTGATAAATGGTCAAAGGATATGAATAGGCAGTTTTCAGATGGAAAAATGAAGCTTTTTATAGTTATCTGAAAAAATGCTCTAAATATTGATTACAGAAATGAAAATTAAAACAACTTTGAGGTACCACCTCACACCTATCAGATTGGCTAAGATGACAGAAAAGGAAAATGATAAGTGTTGGAGAAGATGGAATGCATTGCTGGTGAAGTTATGAACTGATCTAAACATCCTGGAGATCATTTTGGAAGTATGCCCAAAGACATAGTGCATACCCTTTGATCCAGTAATATTGCTACCAGGTTTATATCCCAGAGAGATCATAAACATGTAAAGGACCCAAATAGACAAAATATTTATAACTGCTCTTTTGTAGTGATAAAGAACTGGAAACTGAAGAGTGCCCATCAATTGGGGAATGGTTGAAGAAGATGTGGAATGGAATAAAATGGAGCACTATTGTGCTGTAAGAAATGATGAACAGGTGGATTTCATCAAATCCTAGAAAGTCTTATATGAATTGATGCTAAGTGAGGTGAGTAGAACCAGGAGAACATTGTACACAGTAACAGCAACATTGGTTGATCAGACTATGATAGACTTTGTTATTCTCAGCAGTAAAATGATCCAGGAGAACTTAAAAAACTCCCCATCCAGAGAAAGAACTAAGAAGTCTAAATGTGGATTGAAGCATATTATTATTTTTTTCTTTTCATGTTTTTTTCCCTTTTGTTCTGATTCTTCTTTCACAACATGACTAATGTGGAAATATGTTTAGCATCATACATATATAGCCTAATATCAGATTGCTTATTGTCTTGAGGAGGGAAAGGAAGAAAAAATAGGAAATTCAAAATCTTATAAAAATAACTGCTGAAAACTATTTTTTCCACATAATTGGAAAAATATTATTAGTGGAAAAAAGAAGAATCAGACTTAATTGAAACCATTGAACAATAGTAATTGCATATTGAGAGTGACTGACTAATTGGGAAGAAAAGTTGAACAATTGATAGTATATCAATGTAATGGAATATTATTGAGCCTCATCAATGGAGAAAAAGATAATTTCTGAGAATTTTGGTAATATCAAAAATATTCAGAGTGAAATGAACAGAAATAGGAAAATAATTTGTACAATATTGACAACATTGCAAAGAAGATCAACCTTGAAATACAGGGACTTTGATCAAAGGAATGATTAACCATGTACCAATGATGACTGAGAAATGATGAACTCAAAGAGCAGAAAGTCAATCAATAAACATAGTATGTATTAGGCACTTAGTTAAATGTTGGTGATGAAAAGCAAAAACAGTGCCTGCCCTTGACAAGCTACCAGTCTAATCAGAGATGAAACATGCAGACTATATACAAGCAAAATAACCATTATGAAATTTGGTTTGCTTGCATATACTTATTTTACAGTGTTTTTTAAAATTGGAGACAATTTAAGAGGGCGTGGAGGATTATCAATATAGTTCCAAAATAAAAAACATAAAATGATCTATTAAAGAATTTAAAATGCACCCAAAGAACCAAAAGAAAGTTGGAAGGAGACATAAATAAGCATGACAGCCTTGAAAATAATAGGATGACTTTATTCTATTAATTATAAAAGCAAAATATAAGGAATACAGATCAATAGATCTTATAGTCTTCTTTATATTATACTTTATACCGTGTTTGTTGTTTAGAATTTTTAAAGCTTAAGAGACCTCTACAGGCAAATGTTGACATGTCTTTTCTTAATGAAATATGTTGACCTTGAACCAGAAGGATGGAAGTCCTCTCCTGATAAGCTGGCTGGTGGTGAGCTCCTCTACTTAGCTAAGCACTCATCAGAAAACACACTTAAATAATAACTTGGATCATCCTGGAAATTTTCCTTGATAGTACCTGTAGTGGTTGATGCTACCATAGCATAGGAAAGGACAGTGGAATCAGACTACAGGAAAAGGATGGAAATGTGTTTGTGAATATGGGGAGTCTCTTGGACCTGAGATCACTGAAAGGAGCCCATAAAACTAAAACAAGATATGGACATGGGAGCTTCCTTCTTCCCTCCGTGACAGACATTCACACGCCCCATCCATGGGATCCCAGGAAGTTTCCTCTCCTAGCTACATGTATCTACTTGTTTGGCTGTTCTCATTAAACAAGGGAAATTGCTGATGGTGATGTGCAGAGGAGACAAAACAGTTGATTTCTTCTGGGACGTCCTTGGCTCCCTTTGCAGACAAGTCTTTAGGTAATATGGTAATCACAGCTCTGGGGCCATCATTTCAGGAAGCAGCTCTCTATAACTAGGGCTCTCACTGTACATACACATACACAAACAACACCCATGATGCTCTCAGTCAAGCCCCTCTATCCCAGCAAGAGACACAATCCTGGGTAAGGTTCCTTTTGTGTATCAGTTTCAGGTATAGAAACTGTATTCTTATAGAAAGAGAGAATATTGGCTGTTTGCTAGGGAAGAAGGGAAGCAGAGCAGTAGCCATGTAGCAGGCTCTAGAACCAGCCTGGTCTTTTATCCTAAAATATAAGAAGGTTAGAAATGCTCTGTGGTCTCCTTTGGCTACTCTGAACTCAGTGTATGTCTCTTCCTCTCACTCCCACCCTTTTATTCTATTTGTCTCTCTTTTCTAAACCATCAGCTATTCTTTCTCTTTATGAATTTAGATATCGTGGCATTCAGAACATATATATTTTATTACCTTTGCTTTCCTATGGTGTCTTTGAGAATAATGCAGATTTCCTGTTTTTCTCTTAATGTAATCTTTCCTTTGTCTGATAACTTGATTGCCACCCTGCTTTATGGAATAAGCCAAAGGAAGAAAATAAAGAAGAAACAAGTATTATTTAGGCAACTCCTTTTTGCCCGGCACTGTGTTAAGAGTTTTATATATATCATCTTATTTAATTCTCACAACTCTGTGATGTAGATGTTATTATTATCTCCACTTTGCAGTTGAGGAAATCGAGGCAGGTTAAAAGATTTTCTCAGGATCAAGAAGCTAAAAAGAGTTTGAAGCTAGATTTGAATTTAGCTTTTCCTGACTCTAGGCTCAGCACTCTATCTATTGTGCAATCTAGCCCTCAAATGGATCATAAGTTTTGTTCAAAGCTCCTATTTTCATTTTCATGTGTTTTATATGCCATAAATTTTGGGGATTTTTTCCTGGTTTATGCTCTTTCTTCCTTCATTTTTCTATAACTTTGAATTTGTTTCTTTTTATACTGGTTTTAACTATTAACATTAATTTATGCCATTTACATGATATAGAGTAATGAAAATTATATGTATTTGTGTATTATATGCATATGTTATTATACACCCATAGTATAATACAATGTAAAACAAATCTATAAAATAAGATGTTTAGATAACAAAACCCACTAAAAGACAGGATTATTTTCTCTTGTATTAATAACTAATTATTATATTAGAGCCAAGATTTCCCCTTTTTTTTACTTCTTCATCCAGAAGTCAGTGTGGAAATCCTGGACAAAGACTTGCCCAGGCTAAAAACTAATTGAAGACAGTAAAGAAATTCTACATTTAGGCAAATGGGTGGATTCCTGTTCTTTTTGTTTACTCAGACAGGTTTGGGGAAATGTGGATTCTCCCTTTTGTCAGGCAGGTAACATAAAAATTGATTTCTCTTTGATTAAAATTTGGGTGTTCAATGTTATGTACTCCAAGACTCTCATTGGAATATAGCCCAGTCCTCATTGCAATATTCACAATCTCTCATTATTTGTTAACCAATCAGAGTTGATTGCCACCTTCCACAAAGGGATTTTGACTTTCAAGAAGGCCATTGACTCTTTTATAAATAAAATTATTAATTAGCCAGACATTATGTCTCTTGAACTTTTAAAGGTCATACCATCAGAGATCCAGTTGAGCCTCAGTTTTTCATAATAATATTAATATTACCCACCTTGTAATAATGTTTTGAGGATCAAATGAGATAATATATGTTCTATAGAATATATGTTCCATATAATGTTAGCTATTATTAAGTGAATATTGGCCAGGAATTTGCATGTGCTGAATCAGGGTGCACGTCCATCCCCACTAACCAGCACCTTTCCGCACAACTCTATAGGAAAGGCTGTAGTCCGTCAGGTCATGGGTTCCCTTGACTGTCCATCTATATACAGTCCTTTTGTTCTAGTATAGGGGTTTGTCAGTACCATACCCATGTGGATTCTGTCTAGATGTGGTTTACAGGGTTATATCTAGGATTTTTTTTCACTTTCCACGCTTCTCTAAGGAAACTTATTCTTACCAGGAAAAGAGGCAGGAGGTTAAAGACAGGCTATTCACTCTGCTTTCTTCAAAGAGAGGAAGTACAAAGCTAGAATTATATCTACTGTTCCCTGAAATATTGTTAGTCTAAGGGCTATAATTTGATATTCAAGCTGAGCTCCTTGTCACAATCTTTTAATGAAGGAGTACCCCAAGCTATATATACTTAGTGTCTACTCAGCACCAGGATCTGGGGTAAAAAGACAAACATGATAGTCCCTTCCTGCAAAGAACTTAGACAAAATAAATGTGAGATAGTGGAAAGGAGAGGTGGGATGGGGCACCTAGCTCTACAATGAACAAATTGCAGATAGAGAATAAATTCACTTATCCTTACCAATAACAAACAGAAATCATAGAAAGTACGCATATGATTATGTGTCTGATCGTATATAAAGTAAAGGAACTTTCTTATTTGGAGAAGAAATCTCAGCTGAAATAAAAGAAAGTCTTCAAGAGATCATTGAATGGGAAATTCCCTAAAACTCTAGACTAATAAACTGAGCATAGGGACATAGTTGAGGAGAGAGCTCTTTCACAACAGGGCTCCTTAAACTTTTCTACTCATGACCCCTTTTAGCCCAAGAAATTTTTATGTGACCCCACATATATGGTTATATAAAACAGGTATATAACTCAACCATTTTACTGATAGTAAATCATAATTTCATGACTCCCACATTCAGTTATGTGACTGCAGATGGATCACAACCCAGTTTAAGAAGCTTTTATGAGCTTCTTCCCAGAGTCTTTCTCTCCTTTTCAAAACCTAAAGAGTTTAGAACCATATAGATTCTCTATTGAAACTGGAAGCCAGGAGAATGGAAGAACCCTAATTTCAAGCTCTCACCAATTCTGCTCCCCACTCACATGTGGAACACTGAATAACCATTATCCACAAATAAGGTGGCTCCTATGGAAATGGATTTTGAGGCATGTGTTACACTTTTACTTGGAATCTGTATATATTTGGGTTAAAACAAGGTGAATATGACAAATATTAAACCACATATTGAGTAGATAACAGGCCACGGAAAGACTACAATCTTAAAAAAAAATCATGCTCCTTTCTCTTTTTCACCTCTTTGGGGCCTTTTTGCTCTTGAAATACTCTGTGTCCCTCTAAGGATTCTTCTTTTCCTTTATTTCATCTTAGTCTCCATAATCTATCCCTACTTTTCTCTACTTCTTACCCTCCATCCTTCTATGTTCTTTACTTCTCCTCCCCCATGCGTCCCTTTTATTCCCCCAGGCTTTAAGCTGCTCAAAATAATGTCTATTCTATTAACATCACTTTGGTGCCTCTTTCTCTTCCCTGTTCTCCTTAGTACCTGCTGAGGACATTTCTTTTCACTCCAGTGACACTGGTCTGGTTGTTCCCCAAACAAGACACTCACATCTTGGCTTTGGAAATTTTCTCTGATTGTTCTCTATCCCTGGAATTTTCTCCCTCCTCTAGTGTGATTACTGACCTCCTTGAATTTCTTTAAGTCCTTGATAAATTTTTACCTTTTATAGGAAGCCTTTCCCAGACCCTTTTAATTCTAATGCCTTCTTTATGTCAATTCTTTCCTTTCCCCTGTTTATAGTTTGCTTTCTGTTTATTGGTTTGCAGGTTGTCTCTCTTATTAGTAAGCTCCTTGAGAAAAGAATTTTTTTGTCTCTTTGTGAATCCTTAGCACTTAGACTAATGCCTGCCACAAGATAAGTACTTAATAAATTTTATTAATAATTTTATTGATACCCTGCAACATTGCTGAAGTTGTTAATTTTTCAATTACATTTTCAGTTGATTCTCTAGTGTTCTCCAATTAAACCATGAAATCATCTGCAGAAAAATGATAGGTTTTTTTTTCCTTTCCTATATTACTCCTTCAGTTTCTTGTTCTTGTTTATTGTCATAGATAGCATTTTAGTTTAATATTGAATGGAAATGATAAGAGATAGCCTTCCTTCACTCCTAATCTTATTGGAAGCTTCAATTTTTCTTCATTACAAATAATAGTGACTTTTGGTTTTGGACAGATACTACTTTTTATTTTAAGAAAAGCTCTTTTTATTTTTATGCTTTTTAATATTTAAAAAACAGGAATGTGTTGATTTTTTATCACAAGCTTTTTCTGCATCTATTGAAATCATATGAGTTTGCTATATTTTAAAAATTAGTATGTCCCTGGATAAGTCATTTAACCTGTTTACCTCTGTTTAATCATCTGTGAAATTAAGCTAATAGTAGCAACTACTTCCCAGGATGGTTATGATGATCAAATTAGATATTAATTAAGTACTTCACATAGTTTCTGAAATATTGTAAGGATTATGTAAATGTTAGCTATTATTATTATTAATATTGTCAGTGATATTCAAGCAGCCTGCATTTCTGAAATGAATTCAACCTAGTTGAGGTGAATGATTTTGTGCTATAAATACTGTAGAGCTTTGCTAATATTTTATTTAATTTGCTTCAATGTTTATTAAAAAAAACTGGTTATAGTTTTCTTCCTGTTTTTAGTCACTCTACTTCAGCTGTTAATACTTTATTTGTATCATAGGAGAAGTTTGGTAGAACTATCTCTTTTTAACTTTTTAAAACCTATTTTTTCCAACTAATTTACCTATTAGCAATAATTGTTCTTTAAATGTTTCATAGAATTCACTTGTAAATCCATCTGGTTCTTTTCTTTTTCCTTTGGGACTTCAATTATGGCTTGTTCAATTTGTTTTCTATGATAAAGTCATTTAAGTGTTCTATTTTCTATGCTGTTAATTTGGACAATTTACATTTTAGTAAATATTTATCCATTTCACATAGATCATTACTTTTATTGGTTTATAGTTGGTGAAATAGCTGCTCTTCTAATCTAGTCTATCATCTATTTCTGCTTCATGGATGAATTCATTCCATTCACATTCATGGTTATGATTACTATATATTTCCTCTTATCCTGTTTTCTTCTGTTTCTTCTCTTTTTTTTATACAATCCCTCCTCAAAAGTCAATTTTGCAACTTATCACTGCTTCCCTTAATCTATCATCCCCCTCCCTTTTTGTTTTTACTGTAGCTTTTTATTTATAAAACATATGCCTGGGTAATTTTTCATCATTGACTCTTGCAAAACCTTCTGTTCCAACTTTTCCCCTCCTTCCCCACTCCTCCCTAGATGGCAGGCAGTCCAATACGTGTTAAATATGTTAAGGTGTATGTTAAATACAATATATGTATACATATTTATACAGTTATCTTGCTGCATAAGAAAAATTGGATTTAGAAAGAATGTAAAAATAATCTGAGAAGGAAAATAAAAATATCATCCTTTTAACATCCCCTCATATATCTTATTTACTTCCCCTTATATTTTCCAATTGCATAAGATAGATTTCTAACCCATCTGAGTTGTAAAGATAGTCTTTTCTATTTGAACAAATTTTGATGCGTTAGGTGCAAGTATTGCTCATCACTCTCACCAATTTTCTCTCCCTTTGAGAACATTTCTTTACACATTTCTTTTATGTCAGAAAAAATTTTCCATTCTTTCTCTTCTTTCCTCCTCCCAATGCGCCCTTCTTTTTCATCTTCATTTTTTTAAGATCATTCCAACACAATCAACTCACTCCCATACTCTCCATCTTTGTAGACTCTAATTGCCCTAAAAATGACAAGTTCTTAGGAATTACATGAATTTTCTTCCACTTAGGAATGCAAATAGTTTAATTTTATTGAATATTTTATTAATTTTATTGAATATTATATTTTATGTAATAAAGATAGTTGGATGATACAATAGATTGAGTCACAGCCCTGAAATTAGGAAGCTATATAGAGAACTGATTCAAATTTATAAGAATACAAGCATTCTCTAACTGATAGTCAAAGGATATGAACAGAAAATTTTCAGATGAAGAAATTAAAACCACTTCTAGTCATATGAAAAAATGCTCTAAATCACTATTGCTCAGAGAAATGCAAAATAGGACAACTCTGAGAGAGCATTATATACCTTTCAGATTGGCCAAGATGACAGGAAAAATAATGCTGAGTGTTGGAGGGAAGTTGTAAAACTGAGACACTGATACATTGTTGGAGGAACTGTGAACTCATCCAACCATTCTGGAGCACAATTTGGAACTATGCCCAGAGGGTTATCAAACTGTGCATACCCTTTGATCCAGCAGAGTCTCAGCTGGGCCTATATCCTAAAGAGATCATAAAAGAAGAGAAAGGGACCCACATGTGTAAAAGTGTTGATGGCAGCCCTTTTTGTGGTGGCTAGAAACTGGAAACTGAGTGGACTCCCATCAATTAGAGAATGGTTGAATAAATTATGATATATGGATGTTATGGAATACAATTGTTTACATTTTATGCTTCTTTTGGGTCTTGTGTTTGGATTTCAAATTTTCTATTCAGCTTTGGGCTTTTCATCAGGAATTCTTGAAAATTAATTATCTATTTCCCACATGAAGGATTACATTCAGTTTTGCCAGAGAGGTTATTCTTGGTTGTAATCCTCACTCTTATGACTTCTGAATATCATATTCCAAGTCCTTTATATGATCTTTATATGATCCCAATTGTGGTTTCACAATATTTGAATTGTTTCATTCATATTTGCAGTAGCTTCTCTTTGGCCTGAGAACTCTGGAATTTGGCTTCAATATTCCTGGAGTTTTCATATAGGATCTCTTTCAGGTGATTAATGTATTCTTAAAATTTCTAATGTGTCTTCTGAAACTAATATATAAAAGGCAATTTTCTTTGAAAATTTCTTAAAAGATGTTGTTTAGGCTCTTTTTTTTTTAATTTTGGTTTTCAGACAGTCTAGTAACTCTTATATTATTTATTTCTCCTGAATGTATTCTCCATGTTGGTTGTTTTTCTGATGAAATATTTCACATTTTCTTTTTTCATTTTTTGACTTTTTTTTGAATTTCTCCAATTCATCCTTTTTATATCTTGCTTATATACAATTCATTACTGTTGTCCTCCCATCAGACCATGAGGCCTTTGAGGTTGGAGACTGTTTTTTTTCTTAATCTTTTTTTTTTTGAACCCTCAGCATTTAATACAATGTCTGGTATATATTTTTTATGTAATAAATGTTTATTAACTGAACTGTTATGACACAGAATATGAAAGGGATCCATGAGCCACTTAGTTCCATTACTTTTACAGATAGCTACTGGAGAACATATCTGTGAAGTGATGCAGCAGCATTTGGAGCCTAAGGAGAAAAAGCTTTCCCTTCTGTGCTATGATTGTTTGGATAATGATCAGAATGAGTCTCAAAGCTCCTTTCCAACTCTGAGATTCTATGATTGTGTGAAAGAACCCCAATTGTCCCCCAGTTCACTCTACTCAGTACTTGGATGGGAGTATTCCAAATCTCCCTGTACTAATTAAAAGTAGAATGCATCTTTGTAATTTACCAAAAAAAGCATGCTTTGGCTTGCTACTATTATTATTACTACTATTCTTTTCTAACAGCTTGGGGTTGTAAAGGTAGGAAGAAAATCTGTGCGTAAAATTTCTTGGTATCCTCTGAACTTATTTTTCTATTTAGTGAAGATTAAGAAAGATCATAGGATTTGTCATAAAGCAGGAATTTAATAAATCTTTATTCACTGATTTTTTTGGGAAAAATTAAATATTTGAGAGAAAGGAGAATTGAGAAATGACTGAGTTCAGAATGCAAGTCCTTCCACTCTATCTTCTTTACTTACCCATTAATTCTATCATATTTAACTCTTACACAAAGTTTTCTCTTTTCTCAATGTGGTCTTTCAATGACTATGAAATGGAGCTACTCCATGTGGGAAAAGGAACCTAGATAATAATTAGGGATACTATGTGAGAATGAGGCTCTGGTTTTAGATGAACATTTTTTTTTCTTTGTTCTTTTATGATGGGTTAAGAAGATCTGTTTGTCTTGGATG
The DNA here is from genome assembly GCF_902635505.1 of Sarcophilus harrisii. Lineage (NCBI taxonomy): Eukaryota > Metazoa > Chordata > Mammalia > Dasyuromorphia > Dasyuridae > Sarcophilus > Sarcophilus harrisii. The sequence goes on from NC_045428.1 coordinate 606,089,852, forward strand.
TATTTTTTTTGTATAAAAATTGGGGTTTCATGTATGTAGGGTGTTATATTCATCACTGACTCAGTGAAGATCTATCCATGTTTCTACCTTGATTTATACTTGTTAATGTGGGACAATGGACCCAAAAGTTACACAAATACAAATTTACTTAATCTTAAAGATAGCTTATAATTATTTTTCTCCAGAGAGTCATAAGGCCATCTAAATGGAAGTATAGAAAATAAGTCACCTTCAAGTTCATGTGTTAATTATGCTAATGAAAGACTTTTCCTCTTCCTCATTCTTTTGCCCTTTCAGGTACAGTAAAACATAAATATTTCACTCATTTATTCATTTAAAAATAGTGTCTATTATATAAGTACTCTATATGACCTGTTTGGCAAGGGGAAAAAAAAATGGACACAAGTATAAGGAAAAAACCACACAACACCATCTTCCCTCCTACTACACGAAGAAGCACATATTCTGAAGGAAACAAAAGAATGGGACTTTATTGCTTATCTCAACAATCATAAATGTCATCATTTTTTTAGGTAAGAAAATTTCTTGACTGGATTGATCATAATGAAGTTTGAAGATCTTCATAAACTTCCTTAAATAAATCAGAATTATAGTGAAAAAAGTAGCTATCTCTTAAGTAATAAGATAATAAGTAATACGGGATCCTACTAGGGCGCTTATATAAAAGGGAAGAGTTATCTTAAGAATCAAAGATCTCAAGTTTTGGAAGTAAGAAGGAAGGATCAGGAAGGAGCTGGAAAGAATCAGTAGTCCATGGCTAATTAGGAAAAGGAGAAGAAGGTAAAAATGAGCTATGACCAAGAAAAGCAATACGAAGGTGAGGCCTTCATCCTAAGCCCTCTTGAAACAGAAGCCTTAAGCAAACACTACCTTCTCTTGAAATTGAAGTTTTAAGAAAAGGGTCTGTGTCTCATTAGCCTTCTCCTTTGGGTCACTAGTGCCAGAAATATAATCTATCCAAACAGACAGAAATATAATCTACTATCTCTTTTCTCATGTGACTGCAGAAATCTGAGGCATCCATCACAGAAGTTAAGGATTAACTACTGATAGAGATCAATATAAATGAAGGTAAAGAACCTAACCTCTGCCTAAATTTTGGTAATTTACTATTTGATATCTTGTAACAGTTGTACTTATACATCATATTTTCATAAAAGTGCCTTAGGTTAAAGAGGAGAAACTTTAAAGGTTATTAAATTGCAACTAGGTCTAAGTGATCTAATTATTGTAATAGGCTGTTACAGTGCAATTTTCTTCTTCAATCTTACCTTTTTCCTTTTGAGATTTTAAATGATATTCTAGATTTTTATTTCTTTTGTTCCAGTTTTGTTTAACTTTCTTCAAAGCAGGAATTTCTGTATTATTCAAGCATTATATTTTAAGCTTTTTTGATTATAAGAATATTAATTCTAGTCTATATCACATAGAAGATCAATGGGCTCAATTATGTTAATTTACTGTTTGGTGTGATTGACTCTGGTAATGGTTTTGAGATTTTCACTGCAAAGAATTCATCAAAATATTTGATTGATTGCTAGTTTCATAAATAATGTATTCAGATAAACAATATGAGGATATGACTGTGGCATTTGAAAAACTATTGTGAGTTTATGGAGGTGAATATCCTTACAGATTTGATATAAAGAATGACACTGATTTAATGAGGATGTTATAGATTTCAGGAAGATCAGAGGAAGAGAATAAGGAGGTGCAGTGAAAGATATACATGGGAGACAGGTCAAGGGAATGGCAGAGTAGGTCAGTAAATTTCAAGCTGTCCAGATTTTCCCTCAAACAGAACAAATGTGGACTTCTGGTGAAAAAATCAAGAAGACTTGGGGCAGAACAGGAGTCCTCAGAGCACAACTCAAGAAGATCCTAGGCTGAGGAAGTGCAAACACCTCCAGGTTAGTTCTTGGAACACCCAGTGGGGACCTCTGGGACAGCTGGGTTTGGCTGCAGTCTCAGCAGGAACCACAGAGATTTTCACCTCCCAGAAGCATTGGGACTTGAGGGTCTGAATCTGAGTCTGGGAAGACTGAGGGAACCTTGATTGATTGGGAATGCCAGGCCCAGCTGTGCTGCAGAGACGGTGCCCTGTCAGGGACATAATCTGACTCACGTTAACAAATATTTTAAGGAGGAAGACCTTGAATCTGTACCTCAATAACTAATAAGACTATTGAGGGACTGGGCTGTTTATAAGTTTAAGTCTAGGGAGACAGAGCTATGGTTCTGATGAGGATTATGATCAGCTCAAATCATAAAGCAGCACTGGTAAAGGACAGGTAAGTCACTAAGTTGCAGAGAAACCAGATTGACTTATAATATCTCAGTATTGTTGTGTACTCCTGGGGATAGGTGGTACAGTGAATAGAGTGCCAGATCTGGAGTTGGAAAGACCTGAACTCAAATCCAGCCTGAGGCATTTACTGGTGGTATGACCCTGGGCAAGTCACTTAATCCTGTTTGCCTCAGTTTCCTTATCTGTAAGTAAGCTAGAGAAAGAAATGGGAAATCACTCTAGTATTTTTGCCAAGAAAACCCCAAAAGGGTCACGAAGAGTTGGACAAGACTGAATAACATGTTTGTTTTATTTTTCTCTCTCTTGTGTGTTCATTTGCATCGCCATTGGAGACAGGACACTTCTCACACTTATCCTTTAGGTGCACCTGGTCAAGTCCATTGCAGAGTCACAGGTATAGACTTCAGATACTGGTTTAGTAAAGAAGCTTCAAACATTTGTATTGCTGTTTGGGGTGAATTTCACAGTCCTGACATCTATCAGATGACTTCTTTCTGTCTTTCCTTAAGAAGTCAATCAGCCTCAATTAGACTTTTTCTTTGTCAATAAGTCAGTTTTGGAGATAAATGGGTACATTTGTCAAAGCATATCTTGATCAAGAGCAGACCCATTAGTACAAGGACAAAAGCTCCATTACTACAAGCTCCTTGGCCTATCACAAAAGGGCTATATTGAAGGTAGAAATATTTTATGTAGTTTACAGAGCTGGAAGGCACATTATCAACATGGTCTTTGGAACATGAAGGAGTAGGGAATATGCAGGAATATCATGAATCCTTTGTTTTCTATTCAGGTAAGCATGGTGGTCAGAAGTGATACAAGGATAATGTCAAGGTCTCTCTGAAGAACTTTAGTATCGACTGGGACATATGAAAGACAGTAGAACAGGACCACCCAACATGGCGGGCCCATATCAGAGAAGATGCGTTCTCCATGAGCGAAGCAGAATCACAGAAGCCTTTGTAGATCCAGAGCCGTCTCCACTCTGAATGTTCTAGCAGACTATGTGCTAGTGCCTTCTGGATTAATATTAGACTGACAGCCACAGGTGAACACACTGTCTGGTCCCAATGTTTTAATGTCTTTGGTCGTCTCTGTAAGTGAAGGATCTACAAAACATGCAAACATCTTCCAGGAACTAAGAACATGGGTCCTTATGAAATTTTTCTGATGGTTGTCTTTGGCACTCAGGTTGCAGTTGGGGTTCTGGGGAACTCTTTCCTAATTTGTCTCTTCACCCTCATAATCATCACTGGACAACGAAGGAGGGCCATAGACATGATTCTCTTCCAGCTGGCCTGGGCCAACTCCTTAATGGTTATTTCCAAGAACATCCCGCTGATAATGGCAGCTGTGAACCTGAAGAATTTCCTGAATGATCATGGCTGTAAAGTTTTCTTCTACCTTACCAGGGTGTTCCATGGTCTTTCCTTAGCATGACCTGCCTCCTGAGCAGCTTTCAGGCCATCACCATCAGTCCCAGAAGATCTAAGTGGGCAGAGCTTAAAGACAGAGCCCTAGAGTTCCTCATTCCTACCTGTTCTCTCTGCTGGATCTTCCATCTGCTACTAAATATCCTTGTTCTTGAGAAAATCTCAGGTCCAAGGATGTCTAGCAACGTCTCAGTCATCCTGCCCTATGGGTACTGCTCTCATTCAGCAAAGACCATAGTTAGTGCTTCCCTATTTGTAGTAATGGTCTCTTTCCTGATGTTGTGTGTGTGGTCTGATGGTCTTCACCAGTGGCTATATGACGTTGCTTCTGTATAAGCACCAAAAGCAGGTCCAGCATGTCCACACAACCAGCCCTTCCCCAGAGCCTCCCTGAGACCAGAGCTACCCTGTCTATCCTGCTCCTTGTGAGCACCTTTGTGTCCTTTTACGCACTCAATTCCATCTTGGCAGCGTATATACACTTCAGAAAGCAAGACTCTGGCTGGTGCACAGCTCCACCTTCCTGGCTGCCTGTTTCCCCACTTGTAGCCCATTCGTGCTCATCGGCACTGACTCCCAAATTCTAAGGCACTGCTCTGCTCTCTGGGGAAGAAAAATGGACATTTCTGGGACATTTCTCTGTCTCTGGATTTAGCAAAGAGCCCGGCCGACATAATCAATTAATAAACTTCTGATTGTTTGACTGTCTGATATTCAACATAGTGCTTTAAGTTTCCTATTGTAGTACCTCTTATGTGCCAGGTGCTATGCTAAGTACCAGAGGTAAAAAAAAGCAAAAGATAGCACCTTCCCACAAGGAGATCACAGTCCAATGATAGGATTCATTCTCTACTTCAAATCCTTAGTCGGGAAAAAATTCATCCTTTGGGTTGGGAGCTAGGTCCTCACCTCCCAAACTACCATCTGTTCCAAGACCTGCATCAGCGGTCAGAAAGAATAATTTTTGCTCATAAACATCCTTGTTCTTAGTAAACTAGAAGATAGATATATGTAGGTAACTCAAAGCCAGTTTGAAATGCATTGTAGAAGTTTGGGCTCTAGGCTGGATTCAGAAAAGTCTAGAGAGACTTACATGAACTGATGCTAAGTGAGATGAGCAGAACCAAGAGAAAATGGTATAAAGCAACAACAAGATTATACGATGATCAATTCTGATGGACGTGACTCATTTCTACAAAGAGGTGATTCAGGCTAATTCCAATACAGCTGTGATGGAGAGAGCCATCTACATCAGAGAAAAGACTATGGAGACTGAATGTGGATCACAGCATAGTATTTTCACCTTTTTGTGGTTGGTTTGCTTGTTTTATGTCTTTCTCATTTTTTCCTTTCGATTTGATTTTTCTCATGCAGCATTATAAATGTAAAATACGTTTAGGAGAATTGCACATGTTTAGCCTTGTTGATTATTGGTTTACTTGCTGTCCTTGAGAGAGGGAGGTGGGAAGGGAGGAGAAAAATTTGGAACACACATTTTGCAAGGGTAAAGATTGAAAACTATCTTATAATAGCTAATAATAGCTTTTTACTTTTCAAAATACACGCAAAGATAGTTTTCAGCATTCGTCCTTGCAAAATCTTATATTCCAAATTTTTCTCCTTCCCTTCTCCCCACTCCATCAGACAGCAAATAATCCAATATATGTTAATCATGTACAATTCTTCTATATGTATTTCCACAATTGTCATGCTGAAAAGAAAAATCAGACCAAAAAAATAAAAGCAAAAACAAAAAGAAAGGAACAACAACAAAAGAAGTGAAAATACTTGATCCATATTCACTCCACATAGTCTTCTTTCTGGATGTAGATGCCTCTCTCCATCACAAGTCTATTGAATTGGCCTGAATTCCTCATTGTTGAAAAGAACCACATCCATCAGAATTGGTCATAACATAATTTTGTTGTTTAAAAGCTATTATTATTTTTAAAATAAACAAAAAAGAAGTTTGGGCTTTTTCCTTGGTTATAGCTACACAGTCAAACAGGACAACAGGAGAATTATTCCAATGATTCAGATCTTACTTCTCGCCAAGGAAGAAATTTTCAGTATGGGAGGTTGGAGGTATTACTTCATCCCTCAGCACTGAAACAAAGTAGTTCAGGATACTGGTAGAACTGAAAGATTTGACTTAAATTCCCTTACAAGATCTTCAGAGAATTGAGATTGGATTCATCAGTCTGGACATGGAAGTCATGATGTCATCTTGTGGTAGGTAGAGAACCACATGATCCCTTTAATCAAAATGATGTAGCCATTTCTGCTCTCCTATCTGTCAGAAGGCTGACCTTTGAAGCATCCGATAGTATGTCCATAACTGGCTTGATCTTCCTGTTTTTACATCTAAAGACAAGAACTTTATCCTTATTTCTTTGTCCTTATTTCAGTCATCACTACCTCAGGATGTCAAATTATGGGCCAGTTAACTCTATCGCTCTTACTGCCTTCAGTGAGATCCTTATAAAACACATCCTTCTTCATTAAGAACCTTTATTTTTGCTTCTGTTGAGGGGAATGATTTTACTGCAAAAGTTCATGATTGTTCCAGGAAGTTTTGTAGGACAGTGAATTTTCATTCCAGCAGCTAGATTCTGTTGGCATAGCAAACATTAGTCCATTCTGTATGTGAGCTCCTGTATATTATGTACCTACTTTGTTTCATTGATCATTATCTATGTATCAATCACAACTTGCCCCAGCTTATATTTCCTCCATTATAATCACTCCTCTTCCCACATTAAAACTGAGCACACCTCTCTTATTCCTTGGACATGACAGTTCATCTCCTGTCCCCATTTCTTTTACTGGCTGTTTTCCCCTGAAATAAACATGTTTTATAAAGGTTTATAGCAGCACACCTATGAACCTTTGTAAATGACCAAGCTTGTCTATGAAGATCCACTTTCAGAACGTCTATCAAGTGAAACGAAATCATGAGAATTTGTTTCCAGGGACCACACTGGGCCATCTGAAACTCACTGGAGAATAAATGGACATTGAGAGTGGGCTGTTAGGATAAAAAGGCAGTTGGTCATTGTTTTAGCTGGAAGATGGGTAAATTCTGTCTTTTCAAGTGACATTTGCTCTGCAAAGTTGATTTATTAAAGGAGATTGCCCCTAATGGATTTTTGGCAATGTGCCAGCATAGGTAGTGAAACTTTAATCTGTAGTACCAAAGACTCCACTTCATTACTGTTTGGGATGGTGACCTATAGAATACCGAATTAGGAACCCACCTGAAACTTCAGGAATTTAAATTTTACATGTCCTTCTTATTAATTCAGACCTAATAGTTTATATTAATACTATATCAACCTTAAAAGAAATATATGAGTAAAAGGAGTCAAATGTTTCAGTATCCATTTCAGAATTAGAATTTATAAAAGGAAAAAAATCAAGCCTTTAAAAGCAGAAAACAGGCCACTGGATATCCTGTAGAATCATTTATATGTGACAGCCACAGCCATGCACACATAGCTTGTTGTTTCAAAACTGTGTGCTCCATTTAATTGAAAAAAATTTACATTCATCTTCATTCTATCTTTATCTTCATGTAAATGGATTCTAATTCTTTCTCTGTCAGGAAAATATATGACCATAGTAACAAATGAAATGATGTTTATGCATCAAAAGCCTATAAACTAAATATTGTATCCATTGTAAAATCTCATGTCCTCTATTATTGGTAATTCAAATAATAATTTAAAATGATTCCTCATTATAGTAGGATATATTTGCCTATATAATTCAATCAAGAGATCAATAAGTAAAATTCATTACAGTTAAAAAATGAGGCATCATGATACACTTGCCCTTATTGATGGAATTTAGTTTGTGAGGAAAAGAGAGGTCTAGAAATATCAGTATCGTTCTTTAGTTCTGCTGGACTTCAGCTAGAGTGATAGTCAATCGCTAAGTATACAGAAAGGTTTGAAAAGACTATGAGGCTCAGATATACCTTTGTGGCACTTATACCTGAAATCAAAGCTTAGAAGAGCAGGAGATTAAAGTCCCAAAAACTTTTCCTCAAACAGCAGTTTCATTGATTACAGCTTAGGGCTAGATTATTGTTATTTTTCTCATGTCTTTCAAGTATCCAAGGTGTAGCTTCACTACATATTGATTATTGATGGATAGAATTTCATGATTTTCCAAATGAGCTTAAATAAAACACTCCTTTTTACAGTTTACTTGTAAGTTTCTCCATTTTGCCTGGGCCGGAGGACCAGCTTCTCAAATAGCATGACACAATTTTACAACACTGTGTCAGAAGGATTGATAAGGACATAGGAAGTAGCTGGAGTTGAAAGTTTCACAGACAAGAGTTTCTTAGGGGATTTTACTATTCTTTTATCCCAAGATTCTCATTATTATTATTTCTTTTTTTCACTTTGCTTTTTTAAGCTAATGTTTTTTATCAAAGCTTTTGTTTTCAAAACATATGCATAGTTTTCAACATTCACCCTTGCAAAATCTTGTGTTCCATATTTTTTCTCTCCCTTCCCCTCTACCCTCCCCTAGACAGAAAGTAATCTAATATGTGTTAAACATACAATTTTTTCTATACATATTTCCACAATTATCTTTTTTTTTAATTTAATAGCCTTTTATTTACAGGTTATATGCATGGGTAACTTTACAGCATTAACAATTGCCAAACCTCTTGTTCCAATTTTTCACCTCTTACCCCCACCCCCGCCCCCAGATGGCAGGATGACCAGTAGATGTTAAATATATTAAAATATAAATTAGATACACAATAAGTATACATGACCAAAACGTTATTTTGCTGTACAAAAGAATCAGACTCTGAAATATTGTACAATTAGCTTGTGAAGGAAATCAAAAATGCAGATGGGCATAAATATAGGGATTAGAATTCAATGTAATGGTTTTAGTCATCTTCCAGAGTTCTTTCTCTGGGCGTAGCTAGTTCAGTTCTTTACTGCTCCATTGGAAATGATTTGGTTGATCTCACTGCTGAGGATGGCTAGGTCCATCAGAACTGGTCATCATATAGTATTGTTGTTGAAGTATATAATGATCTCCTGGTCCTGCTTGTTTCACTCAGCATCAGTTCGCGTAAGTCTCTCCAGGCCTTTCTGAAATCATCCTGTATGGTTTTTGTTAATTTGTTATTAACATAGCCAATTATATTGATAGTTTTCCTAATATTGAACCACCTGCATTCCTGGTATAAATCCTACTTGATCATAGTGTATTATCCTGGAGATGATTTTCTGTAGTCTTTTGCTAATATCTTATTTAAGATTTTAGCATCAATATTCATTAGGGAGATTGGTCTATAATTTTCTTTCTCTGTTTTCAACCTACCTGGTTTAGGTATCAGTACCATGTCTGTGTCATAGAAGGAATTTGGTAGGACTCCTTCATTCCCTATTTTATCAAATAATTTACATAGCATTGGGGCCAATTGTTCTTTAAATGTTTGGTAAAATTCACATGTAAATCCATCTGGTCCTGGGGATTTTTTCTTAGGGAGTTGTTTAATTGCTTGTTCTATTTCTTTTTTTGAAATGGGACTATTCAACAATTTACTTCCTCTGTTAGTCTGGGAAGTCTATATTTTTGGAGGTAGTCATCCATTTCACTTAGGTTATCAAATTTATTGGCATAAAGCTGAGCAAAATAACTCCTTATTATTTCTCTAATTTCCTCTTCATTGGTGGAAAGTTCTCCTTTTCATTTTAAGACTACTAATTTCATTTTCCTCCCTCCTTTTTCTAATCAGATTTACCAAAGGCTTATCTATTTTATTGGCTTTTTCATAGAACCAACTCTTAGTTTTATTAATTAGTTCAATAGTTTTTTACTTTCAATATTTTTAATTTCTCCTTTTAATTTTAGAATTTCAAATTTAGTATTTGATTGGGGTTTTTAATTTGGTCTTTTTTAGTTTTTTAGTTGCAAGCCCAATTCATTAATCTTTTCTTTCTCTGTTTTATTCAAGTAAGCCTCTAAGGATATAAAATTCCCTCTTATTACCGCTTTGGCTGCATCCCACAAATTTTGGTATGACGTCTCATCATTGTCATTATCTTGAGTGAAATTATTAATTATATCTATAATTTGCTGCTTCACCCAATCATTCTTTAAGATGAGATTGTTTAGTTTCCAATTACTTTTTGGTCTATTTCCCCTAACTTTTTGTTGAATGTAGTTTTTATTGCATCATGATCTGAAAAGAAAGCATTTACTATTTCTGCTTTCTTGCATTTAATTTAAGGTCTTTATGTCCTAATATATGGTCAATTTTGAATAGGTTCCATGAACTGCTGAGAAGAAAGTATATTCCTTTCTATCTCCATTCAATTTTCTCAAAGATCTAACATACCTAATTTTTTAATATTCTATTTACTTCTTTAATTTCTTTCTTATTTGTTTTGTTGTTTGATTTGTCTAATTCTGAGAATGCAAGGTTGAGATCTCCCACTATTACAGTTTTGTTGTCTATTTCTTCTTGCAACTCTCTTAACTTCTCCTTTAGGAAGTTGGATGCCATACCACTTGGTGCATATATGTTTAATATTGATATTGCTTCATTGTTTATGCTACCCTTTAGCAGGATGTAGTTTCCTTCCTTATCTCTTTTAATTAGATCAATTTTTGCTTTTGCTTGATCTGAGATAAGGATAGCTACCCTACTTTTTGACTTCACCTGAAGCATAATAGATTTTGCTCCAGCCTTTTACCTTTACTCTATATGTATCTCCCTGTTTTAAATGTGTTTCTTGTAAACAACATATTGTAGGGTTCTGACTTTTCCACAATTATCTTTTAAAATTTAATTTAATTTGTTATTAAAGGTGGTAATTTTTCTACACTGACCCTTGCAAAACTTTCTTTTCCAAATTTTCCCCTACTTCCCCCTACCTCCTCTCCTCAATGCCAAGTAGTCCAATACATGTTAAATATATTTTCAAAAAATATGTTAAACCCAATATATGCATACATATTTACACAGTTAATCTTGCTGCACAAGAAAAATTGAAACAAGAAGGGAAAAAAACCTGAGAAAGAAAACAAAATGCAAGTAAACAACAGAAAGAGTGAAAATGCTATGATGTGGTTCACACTTTGTTCCCACAGTCCTGTCACTAGGTGTAGATGGCTCTCTTCATCAATGAACAATTTCCACAATTATCTTGCTGCACAAGAAAAATCATATCAAAAAGGAAAATATAAGAAAGAAAACAAAATGCAATCAAACAGCAATAAAAAAGTGAAAATACTATGTTGTCATCCACACTCAGTCCTCTCTCTGGCTGCAGATCATTCTCTCCATCATAGACCATTGGAACTGATTAGGATCCTCTCATTGCCAAAGACAGCCATTAGAGATGTCCATTAGAATTGATCATCTTATAGTATCGTTGTTGAAGTGTATAATGATCTTCTGGTTCTGCTCATTTCACTCAGCGTCAGTTCATGTAAATCTCTCCAGGCCTCTCTGAAATCTTCCTGTTGATCATTTCTTACAGAACAATTATTTTTAATTTAAAATATAACCTATAAAATATTTAATCACACAGCAGTAATTTACATAATGCTTATCATGTGCTAGATTTCTTGGTTTGTAAGAACTTACACAAAGCAAGTAGTCACATGGAGGTTGGAAGAAGCAATATCAGGACACTCAAAATCTCTCCAAAAACTCTGGAATCAAATGTGAGACATGGGAGACACTGGCACAAAATCACTCAGTATGGCAAATCTGCATCAATGAAGGCGCTGTGCTCTCTGAGCAAAGCAGAATTGCAGGATGTCAAAGGAAAATGGGAGATGCCTAAATTTAGAGCCATCTCCATTCACTTTTTGTGCCTGACCTGTGGGAGAACCTTTCCAGCTCCTACTGGTCTGATCAGCCACAGTCAAGTATGTATCTGCTCCCAACACAGTAATGTCATTTTGGTCTTCTTCAAGACTAAGACAACAATCAACCACCCAACCAATTATTTGCCTAAGTTCTTCTTTATCTTAACACTTCTCTGAACATCACTGAGTCTCTCTTGAACAGATTTCATGATTAATAAAATAGTTTAAACTGCAACTTTGAAAGCAGTCTCAAAACATCTTAAAGTTCTTCTTACTGGACCTGTTGATTTTCATTTTCATAAAATCTTACAAAGTGCACCGATACCCCCCAACTTAACAAAACATTGAAATCAATTTAGAATTTTCAGTAGAGTAAAATAAATTTAGCTTCAATTAGTTTTGTAGCTTTCATCTCTGTAACTTTCTAGTGTTGGAAATATAGAGAGAAAAGATTTAATGTTTTCTGAAGATTTTTCAGAGTTTACTTTTTACAGTCTTTCTTCCTTAGTTGATTAGACCAAAGGAAAAATCATAGAACAAAATAATTGCTTGGAAGCAGCTGCTGACATGGATCAAGCATAAAGCACAGATAATATGGCACAGATAAAACAGACACTTAAATACTCCCTTGACTTTCATGCTGTAAATTTATATCTAGATTCTTCTGATATCTCATTTTACCATTTAGAAAAACCAACATCAGGTGGTCCCGTTTATTCAAAAGAGATTAAATCTCTATATAGTGAAGGAGGAATAGATGGAGAAGCAAAAGAAGAGAGGGACAGTCAAGAAAGAATAATCAGAAGCAGTGGGCATGTCACATAGTTCATTTGTCCGGGGTAAAATGATTCAATGGCTATTTTAATTCCTCTAATGTGAAAAGAAAAATTACTGCTGAAAAAACTGTCCCTTTGTAAATTGTTGAGTATTACAAAATTTTCTTCAATCTCCAGCTTTTTCCTTATGAATTTTGCTTTCTCTTTGAAATTTTTGCTAAAGATCTAGTGCTCATCATCAATTTTAAGATCCACACAGCAACAGATAAACTTCAGCAAAATCTTCCTAGTTTTCACTAAAGAAGTAAAAGTGAGATACATGCTAGCTAGAAGAGCTGTTTAAATCTGTTTCCCTAGACTTTTTGCTAAAGTATATACACAGGAGAACAAAAACTGACAAAATTGAAAATTAGGGTACCTTTTGCCTGAAAGGCCTTTATCACCTTAAAGGCCTTAAAGGCAACTCTAAAAAATAACTAACAAGAGACACAGAAGTTATTCTGCCATTGTTGATGCTGAAAATATCAAAGAACTCATACAGGTCATCACAACTATAGTTAACTCTGAAAATAACAAATAATAAATATATAAAAATATATTTATATGATGGAAATTATATAATATATGAATATTTGTGTGTTTATATAGCAAAACAAAATAAAGTGAAACCAAACAGTGGTCATCAAAAACTTTATTTGGTTGGAGGAAGGAAAACTAGCCTCATGTGCCAGGACTTCCTCTAGTAAGACACCCACATTAGTGAGGGCAAAGCTTAGTATGTATGTATATATATATATATATATATATATATATATATATATATATATATATATATATATATATATATACCAATGGCTATGTGGTGAGTGGCGTCCTGATAATAAGTGGTAACCGAAACAAAGAGACATTTGATTCTTAGCAGGGCTTCATGCCCAGAAACATGGCTCAGGGAACTGTCAGATCTCAGAGAACAATTCTCAGATTTTACTACAGCTGAGTAAATCCAGAGTTCTAATGTGAAGAACTCAAATTGGCTTTTAAAAATCAAATTAATTCCTCAGTACTGATTCCAGTGATTAGATCTAATTCTCAATCAATAATCAATAAGTAATACAGAATAAAATAGGGCATCAAATTTCAACTTCACAATTTAAAAGTTGGGCTCCCTACCTAAATGTATATTTTGATCTCTTTCTAATTTTCTCTTGGTCTCTTCATGGTGGAGCCAAAAATCTGTTTACAGAAAATGAAACAGCAGATTCTCTTGTTGTGTCTTTGATTAGACAGTTAAAGAGAGAGTAAATCGTTCAAAGAGCACATCTTTTCTTCAATTTTCCTTCAGACTTTGTCTCCTGCTATAAAATGATTGAAGCAGATGACCACCTGTAACTATCCCTTCTCTGAGACAGCTCAGTCACAGCTTAACTTAATAGACATGTGCTAAAATGCTCTCATTTTTTCAAGAACTAAGTGGATCTTTTATCCAACTAAATTGAGGCAGGATGCAGAGAGCATGACAAAGTCCTTCAGGAAGTTGGAACAGAATTCCTGAAAGGAATAGTTAACTTAATCCAGCAGTTTTCAAAGTCTTTCCACAATGAGTCTGACGTAGTGACTGAAATTTATGGGAAGAATCTCTTATTTTAGGGAAGATTGCAAAAATCAACCAGCTCTCTCTTACTCAGGAAGAAAATCAGAGCACTTCAGATTTCATCTTTTGAGAAAGAGCAGAGTATGAAAGCCATGGAACCAGTATCCCACTGTCTTGTTTGCATGTATAGTTCAACCCAGGAGGGCTCTAAGGTCCTGCAGGGCTCCTGAAATTAGCCTGGGGGTAGTTGCATAGCTCCTGGTCTCCTTTTGCTTAGATTTGAGACATTTATGAACAGAGAATTATTTTTCTATCCTATGATCAAGAATTCTACCCTGAATAGATAATTTCTTTTAAGGTTTTGGATCAGAGAATGTGAGAATGAAAGTTTATTATATACCTGTTTCTTGTTTTGATAGAAAATGTGCTTATGCTTCTATTAGTACTTGGATTCATTTAAAAAAATAATGCTATGGCAGAGATTCTGTGAGACTCAGCTTGAAAGGATGAATACCAATAATCAAAAGATGAAGGTTACGAACGATTTGCTTAAGAATTATACCAACATGTCCTGATTGGGCAAGAGAATATGACAGCAGGCACAGACGAGTGCAGGAAAGTGGAGGTTGGGAAGGAGGTTTCCAATCAGCTCCTCTGAAACCCTAAAAGAAAAGAGTAAGAGGTCGGCTGATCCCCACCCCAGCTTGTGGTACCCACTGTACTCTGGAACAGCAAGCTAAATCATTGGAAAACTAACAGGGATACATATACATTCCTATATTTGGATTAAATAGGAGAAGCAATTGCTAGTATGTGGAGGGGCTAGACACTATCACATAGGAGGACCAGTTGAAAAAACCAAAGTATTCACCTTAGATTACAGAATATTTAAGGAGAAAAATATTCTCCAAAAATTCCTGAGACTTATCAAATTGAAGAGAAACAGGCTTGTTGTGATTGGCTCCAGAGGTCAAAGTTAGGAGAAACAAATGTAACTAGCAGAGAGTTTTTGATTCAGATCAAGTGAAAACACAATAAAAATTTTTTTCCAGATCATAAGAACCCTGATGAGAAAGATCAATCTGTCAGTCTCTCAACATATATTTATGAAAGATGGACTGTGGGTCAGGTTCTGTGTTAAATACTAGGGACTAAAAAACGACTAATGATGTGGGACTTTCCTCCTCCAAAGATCAGAGCAATATTGGAGAAGGTGTGAGTCACTACTAATCAGTACAAATGGACTAAAAGTAGGAAACAGACACTAAGGTAGATAGAGCACTGCATTAACCAGAGTCTTGGCTTTCTGAAATACATGTATGAAATCAAAATCGAATTGAGTAAGTAAAAACAGAAAAAGGTGCTCACTAGCAGCAGGATAGATGAGATGGCTTTGGTTTTGGGAGAAGCTCTGGGCGAAAGCCTGACCGTGTAGAGGTACTGGTTTCGCTTGTGGTGTCCATACAGAAAAATATCATGTAGCCGCTGGCCAAGACCATGAGACCTAGAAACGCAGCATCCCGGAGGAGGCCACGATTCAAAAAGGCATCACCGACTTTGGTGGCTTCAAACCAGGACAGTAGCCATAACTGTGTAATTCTGAGTAGTTTCTGTAGCCCTGTAGACTTTTAAATTTCACAAAAACAATGCTATTGAATAGCAAATGGATGATGCAGCAGAAAAAAGGTGGAGATGATATACTTGGGGGCTCTGACTTTAATTTCTGCCCAGCTGGAGTTGCTGGGACTGATGGTGATGGCTTGAAAGCCACTCAATAGGCTGAGTGATGCTGAGGGAAAGCCCCGAGACACTTTGTGAAAGTAGAAGAAAATGATGCACCTTGTCATCTAAGAAATTCTTCCAGCCCAAAGCTGTCATCGTCTGAGGGATGCCCTTGGAAGAAGCAGCAAGGAGTTGAAGCAAGCCAGCTGGACAAGAATCGTGTCTATGGGCCTCATTTTCCGTCCAGTGAGGAATGTACAGAGGAAGAGACAGATCAGGAAGGAGTTCCCCAGAACCCCAAAGGCAGTTTGAGCACAGAAGACAGTACCCAAGATGATGTCTTTTGGATTCATCTTCCTGGTATCATGGTGTGGATAACTGGATGTACTGCATGGAAATTTAATCAGTTTATGACTTCCAAATAGATTTTAAAATCACTACAACACTTTGCCATGTTGTAGAGGGCTGAAACTCTTGAGTCGTTGCACTGAGGTCAGTTCAAGCATTTAGGGCTAATTACTGATTGGACAATAGTCTATGGACATATACTTGGAAAATGGTCCTTCCCACTATCCTGTGCCGGCTCAATGATTGGTGTATACAGAGGATTGTAGGAGGGACTAGGGGTGGAGTAAGACTAGCCAGAGTCACTCTTTGCAGTAGATGAGGAAGAAGGTGGTCCCAGAGATTCTGCTTCCATCCTGTTCCTCCTGCATCTAAAGAACAAGAATAAAGACTAAGGACTTTGCTTATCCTGACTCTGCCTGATTCTGGGGTGTCCTGGGTGCTAGCACGGTCATCACATCAAGCAAATAGATGGGGCCCAGGGAAAAGGAGAAGATTTCCCCACCACCAACCCCCAACATTTTGCCACAGTTTGACCATGTATCTTTGTCAGAATCTGTGACTCATGCGTACCTCTGAGCTCTTGCTCATAAAGACTTCACAAGGTTCTCCAAGTCAGCCCCAGAGGCAGGCCATTCTCCATGTGTTTTGCCCTATTCCTGGCCAACAGAACTGCTGTCTATAATCCTGCCTTTCTCTACGCTCTGGGGACCCCTAACATCGTCGCGCTTTATCCCTCGACAATTCCACGTCCCACATTGTCTGTCCCTTTCTCTCTTTCTTCTCATCCCTACCTTCTCAATTTCCATCCAGATCTATTTTCCTTCTCTCAAATGCCTGCTCCACATATTGGCTTTCATCATCATCTCTTCCTTCTCATCCTTCCATCTTCTAGTTTTCCTTCCTGGCTGCCTGGAATCCTTGACTTCCCTTTCCAGAACTGATTGTGCTGCCTGTCATTCATACCCCTCACTCCTTTAGGTGGGAAAAGAAATCAGAAAATTCTTGGTGCCCCAATTCTCCTTTTATGAACTCCCTCTACCCAAATCACTCAGGAACCTCTCATCCTGTGAGGTTGATTCAACTTCAGCAGCCAATCAAGATTTGGGGAGCTATTGTTTACTGACAGAAGTGCATTCTCCTTTCCTAATTGTGAGAAAACATCGTGTTTTGACGTTTTAAAGCTCTTGACAAATTTCTCATTTCCTCTTCAGAACTCTGAGACCCAAATGCTATTATTATCCCAATTTTACAGATTAAGCCCCCTCAAAAAAAAACAAAACAAAAAAGTTAAGTTAAAAAGTGTTGTGATGTGCTCAAGCTTGGAAGAGACTTGATATGAAGTCAGGGCTTTCCGACTCGAGAATTTGTGAGGTCCCTGAGGGCAAGGAATGTTTTGCGTTTTTGTATCCCAAGCTTTTAGTACTTTGCCTGGCTTATAATATTATTTATTATATTACATCATAATATATTATTTTATATAATAATATTATTATTATATTATTACATATTGTGTTACAGGATGACTCAGGACTCTAAAAATTGTCCATTTAGCTTTCTCGAAGCCTTTTTATTTCAACTCATGACCTCGGGCTAGGGGACATCAGCATAACTGGGTATTCTCTGAATAGATCTACTTCTTCCCTTCAGTTCAATTACATACAGATGGTAAATTAAAGCCTTGCTATATTGCATCAGTCACAAGTTCCACTTAAATGTTCATGAACTCTAAAACTGCTCGACATCATCACAAAACAAAATAGAAAACCCAGGGCTTTTTTCTTGAGGTGTTCCTTAATGCTTATTTGGTTTCTTTTTTCTAAGATAAGCTTACTTGTGTTCTGTTTCCTCTCTTATTCATTAAGCTTCAAGGTCTCTCTGTCTGCCAGCTGCCTTCCTACTGCCTCCAAACAAAGTGCCCACTCAAAGTGCTCCTTGGATCGTCCCATCCCCACCATCTTGTCTCTCTTCTGGGCTTGATTTCTTGGGGAATCATGGGCACAATTATAGCCTCTATTCTTACTCTTTTCAGTCTTTATGGTCTTGCTTTTGACCTCTTTTTTCTTTCCCAAGAGGTCTTAGATGCCAAATTTAATGGCCTCCTCTCAGTATTCATCCTTTTGAACCCATTACAGATTTTGAAATTGTTGATGATTTTTTCCTCAGTGCTTCCTTCTCCCCAGGTTTCTGTGCTGTGGTCACTTACCTTGGATATCCGAGGGATGTCCACTCTCACTAATGGCTAGCGTCCCCAGGTGCTCTGCTTTGCTCTGGAATCTCCACATCCTACAAGGCTTCATCTCTAGGGTGATGATTCTCAGCTCTTCAGCTAGACTCAGACTCTCTCCTGTGCTCCAGCCCGACGCCCTCAGCTGTCTGTTAAACATCTCAGACTGAGTGTCTCATAGCTCAAACGACGTTTCCCAAAATGAACTCGTTATCCCTACCCCAACCCACCCACCCCTTCTAAAACTCAAATTACTGGTGAGGGTTCTACCATCTTCTCACTCCCTGGGGCACTTTTACCAGCTCTCACCCTCCATATCTAATCTCTTACCACCTTCTCTTCTGTTCTTCCTAGCCACCCTCTCTCACATGCTCTTCTTTCTCTCTTACAGCACCAAACCCAGAATGGGGCAAACCTTAGGACTCCAGGACATTAGTTAGTCTCCTGCCTCAGTGGTCTCCTTGCTCCACTGGCTACAGATTGTTCTGCCCAGAGGTCCAGATAGAACCCTTGCTTTCTTCCCTTTTCAGTCTTTCTTCCTCCCTCATCAACAGTCTCTACCAACCAGGGGCACTGCTCCTTTGCCTTGCCCCATGCCCAGGAGCCCACCCCTCCTATTGCTGCCCCTGGCTTCCCTCCTCACCATCCAGGGTGAACTAACGTATAGAAGCCTTTCCCAGGGCAGCGAGGTGGTGCAGTGGATAGAGCAACAGCTCTGAAGTCAGGAGGACCCAAGTTCAAATCTGACCTCAGACACTTCACACTTCCTAGCTGTGTGACTCTGGGCAAGTCACTTAATCCCAAGCCTCAGCAAAAGAAAAAAAGCAAAAAAAAAAAAAAAACCAGTCTTTCCCAATCCTACTTAAAGCTAATGCGTCCCTCTAAGGTGAGCTCCTATTTATCCTGTATATTGTTTGTTTGTCCACAGTTGTTTTCATGTCATTTTCCCATCAGGCTGAGTTCCTTCAGAACAGGAAATGGTTTTGCCTTTTTTTTTGTATTTCCTGCGTTTAGCTTAACAAATGCTTTTATTATTAAACTATTTGATCTTCACAATAGCCCTGGAAGGTAGGTTCTACTGCCACCCCATTTTACAGAAGCAAAGAGGCATTAAAGTGACTTGCCCAGGGTCACACGCTGGGATGGACCTGAGAAGAGATTTGAACTCAGTCTCCCTGATCCCAGTTTCCAGGCTTTATCCATGGCACCATCTAGCTGCACCCTCATGCAAGGAGACTTAGCACTTGGAAGCTTTTCACATTATGACTTGTGCTGCCTACTGGGAATCTGCTCAGGATCACCCTTTTATGAGACTTGATGGTGATCATTTCATCAATGTTCAACTCACTCCCAGGAGGGCTCTTGTCCCTCGCCAGAGACCCAATAGATCTTCCTCTACCGGAGGGAACTTCTGGAAAGAAGGGGTCATCTTATTTTATTAGGTTCTAACCTGTGCACTTTGTATTGGGGCTGGTGATGGGGCATCCAAACGTGCCATTCTCTTCTCTCTTTGTGTCTGTCTCTGTCTTTCCCCCAGCACTGTCTTCTCCCTCTCTTCTCCCCTGTTCCCATTTCTGTCTCTCTCTTTTTGTCTCTTTCTTTCTTGTCTCTGTTTCTCTGTCTCTTTCTCTCCCCTTCTCTATCTCTGCCTCTCTTTGTCTCTTGTCTCTCTGCCTCTCTGTCTTTCTCTCTCTCTCCCTTTCTCCCTCCCTCTGACCTCTCTCTCTCTGTTTTCTCTCTTCTTTTCCTTGCTCTCTGTCTCTGCCTCTGTCTCTCTGTCTCTGCCTCTGTCTCTACCTCTTTCTCTCTCTGTCTCTCTTCCTTTCTCTCTCTCTGCCCTCTCATACATGTACACATTCATCCCTCAGGCTCTTTGGAGTAATGAAAAGGAAGCAGAGTATCAGGCTTATCTCAAAGCCAGGTCCACATCCAGGACACTAGATCCAGCTTTGGGAGGTCACTAAATCCCAGGAAGCTTCCTCCCTTCACTGAGAAGGATCACACCTAGCTCCAGGCTCCCGTGGAGACTTGCAAGGGTTGCCCTTCCCAAGGCCATCAGGGAGAGGAATGGAGGGCACACACTGTGGCAACAGCCAATGGCAAAGCAAAGTATGAGGGCTTCACTGTCCAGCTCAGGCCAGGAGGAAAGAGAAATGAAGGTCCTCAGCCAAGGAAGCCAGAGGAGCTGATACAGAGAATGCTCCAGGGCAGTGCTGAGAGCTCCCGGGGACCTGGACTGAGCTCAGAGCAAAGAGGGAGAAGTGTCCTCAGAGACAGGGCAGAGAGGAGACCATCTGAACTAGGCCATCCCATGGGGAGCAGAAAGGAGGAATCTCTGGACCAGACGTGGGTCTGAGATACAGGTGATTCAGGGTCCTTGATCTTGGATGAGAAGAAAGGTCCAACTTTCTTTCAATTACCATCTAACAGAATTTTAGCATTGCCTTCCAGAATGAACACAGGCAACAACACCTTATTCTGGAGAGCTTATGCTCTTATTCTGGAGAGCTAGACACCTTCCCAGAGTGCTAAGGGGCTCCACAATGCCCCCAAAGGCTGAGAAGCCCTGCTGGGGACGTGGAGCATTTAGGGTAAAACAGAAGAGACTCCATCTGAAAATGAGGCTGAAAAAGCGTCTGAGAGCGTTGCTGGCAGAGTCCTTCGAAAGATGTGAAGGGCTCGTCAAGGGAAGCGACCACAATAAAGAAGTCCCACTGGGTGAAGGGAGAGGGCAGAGAACAAAGGCCAGAGCTCAGTGCGATCTAATTTAAAATGACAGGCACAGGCCAAATGAAAGGGAACATGGGGGTCCCCAAGAGTAGGAGTTGCAACCCTTTTATCAAGCAAAGCAAAATTTGCCACAGCAAAAGAAAATCAGGAAACAATATTATGTTCACAGGTGCCATGGATAGCAGAATAACAACAATTAGGTATAAATGTTCCTGAATGTCATAGTTCCCAAAGAAAAAACCAGGGAAACTGCATCACTTTCACAGGTGCCATCCATGGCAGAATAACAAAATTATTAGATATAAATGGCCTTGAATGTCATAGTTCCCAAAGGAAAACTGGGAAACTGAATCATGTTCATAGGTGCCATTCATAGCAGAATAATATAATTATTAGATATAAATTAGATATAAATATAAATCCTATTAGATATAAATTATAAATATTAGATATAATATATAAATAAATATAAATTAAAATTAATTAGATATAAATAAATGTAAATTATTAGATATAAACTGAATCATGTTCACAGGTACCATACAAAGCAAAATAACAAAATTATTAGATATAAATGGCCTTGAATGTCATAGTTCTCAAAGGGAAAACCGGGGAAACTGCATCCTGTTCACAGGTGCCATAGAAAAGTATTAGGTAGAAATTGCCCTGAATGTTATAACACCTAAGTACATCTAGGAACAAGTGCTGAAAGAGAACAGAAGAGAACCAAAAGATCTAAAGTGCTGGACCCAGACCTAAGCAGGGTCCATAGGAACCAAAGGAGAGCTTTGAGGAGCCTGTTCCTCTTGGATTCAGGGCTAAGGTTCTAGGATGCTTCCAGAGCTTTTTACAGTCAGCTACCTGCCCACCATCATCCAACCTCAGCAGTTCTTTCTCACTTTCCATCCCCTGGAGCACACTCTCCCCTCTGAAAACACAGAGCCTTTATCGTTAGAGAAAGGCAAATGTACCAACCTGCATCTCCTAGTGCTATAAAGGACTTGGGTGTGTGCTTGGATACAGCCAGGCCCTAGATATACAGATATGCTCCCTGGACACGATTGGTCCCAGAGCTGAGACGCTTATGTCACCCACTGATGACATTGACAGGTCTGCAAGGAGAGTTGGGGGGTTCAGAAAAAGTGAACTTTGGTCCCAAGGGTAAAGCATCCTCTTCAATTACTACTCATTAACAGAGACGGCCCACAAGCTGCCACGTGTATCTGGGAGGAGACTTTCCTGGGCTCCAAGGACAATAGCTGCAGAAGGAGAGAAATGGCTGGCAATGGTTGGGCTGTGCCCTGGATGTGTGTCCACCTGCTAGGTTAGCCTCTACATCTCCCTTAATCACCTCACCTGGAACCTCCATCTTCACTGTCCGGGGTATGAAGGTACAGCCCTTCATACGCTGTCCTAGTACCAAAAAGTTTCAACCCTGGCTGGTTCTTCCATGCTGGAAAGGCTTTGGATCCAGGCTCCCTGGAGGGTCAGCACAGGACCAGGGAAGCTCATCATTGGGAGCCTGGCGGCTTGGGGATGACTTCCACCATGGCATTGCTTCCTGGCCTTGGCAACCTTGGAAACAAAGACAAATCAGAGCAGGCCCTGAAGCCCCTGGGAAACTCTGCATCAGTTTTAAATTTTCAACTCCCAAAACAACCCAGAAACGTTATTCTTTTTCCTAATTTAATATTTTATTTTCCCCAATTACAAGTAAAACAATTTTTACATTTGTTTTAAAACTTTGAGTTCCAGATTCTCTCCCTTCCTCCTCCCCTCCAGCCCTCCTTCAGAAGGCACATGGGAAGATATGCAAAATCTTTCCATAAAAGCCATGTTATAAAAGAAAACATAGATCTCCATCCACTTCCCCAAAAATACCCTCATGAAAAATAAAGTAAAAGAAAAGTATGGTTCCGACTGTATTCAGACAAAACCAGTTCTTTCTCTGGGTATGGCTAGCATTTCGGAGTAGTCACAGATCATTGAACTGCTGAGAATAGCAAAGTCATTCAAAGCTGATCATCCCATATTTATACATTGTATATTTCCCTTTTCTGGAGTTCATGGAGGACTTTCCTGGTTTTTCTGAGAGCGTTGTGTTATAATTTCTTATAGCTCAATATTATTCCATCACAATCACACAAACACACATACACACAATTATTCTATATATACTTCTACTTATCAGTTCTTTCTCTGAATGCAAATAGCATCTTTCCTCATTTGTCCTTTATTTTTAATTTGTAGTCAAAATGACTTAGTTGCTCAAAGCTGCTCTTCAAATAACATTACTCTTCCTGTATACCATGTTCTGGTTCTGCTCACTTTGTTCTTCAACATTTTGTGCAAGTCTCTCAGTCATTGAGCTCAACATTTCTTTTAGCCCCATGGTGTTCTCTCCCAATCATGCACCCCAACGTGTTTAGCCATTCCCCAATTGATGGGTATCCCTGCAAGGTCCAGTACTCTGATATCACAAAGAGAATTGCTCCAAACATCCCATTCACATTCAAAGCTAGAATTACATTGTGAATTTCCCTCCACCTTATTCTTACTATTTTCTTACTTGGTTTCTCTTTTTACCTTTTCTCTCTTCTCTTATTTTCTCCTCCTTCTCTCCCACTTCCTATCCTACTTGCCCTTCCAAGAGTCCCCAACTACACACCTCCCTAAAAGTCCCTTTGCCATCCTGACCCTCCTGACTCCAGGCCTGGTAGTCTACCTACTACACCACCCAGCTGCCTCTTTAAACTAGCCTGAATTAATTTTTTATGTCCTATTTCTCATGTATTAGGAAGAAGGATGATTATGAACTAAGAATTATTACTTCTGACCTTTGCAGAACTTGACTCAAGGTGTTGAGGCAAGGGCTTGGATTGTAGCCCATTTAGTGATTTTTTTTTGTGCTTAAGGATCTGAAATGAGGACTTCATAAGAGTGAGGCTTTATTACGTATCTTGTGCTTGTTTTAATACTCACCTGCCAAGCACAAGTTAATACTTTGGTGAAATTCTCTTCTAAAATAATGATGGCGCTAGAGATTCAATGACCCTCAGCTTGAAAGAGTGATCCAAATAGCAGGGAAGGTGAAGGCAAATGGTCTAAGTGTTCTGATAGGCAATACCCTCCTAAACTGGCAGGACCCAAAGCCGAGCCCAGGTGCCAAGTGTTATCAAGCAGCTTTTTGAGATCCTGAAAGGGAAAGTTGGCTTAGCACCAATCAAACCTCAGTGATTGTCCAGAATCCCCAACAATCTCAAGGGAAGAACTGAATCAGAAGAAAACCAATAGGATGATGATGATGAAATGATGCATTTATAGCACTTAAGTAATATTTTAAAGTTTGCAAAGCACTTTACAAATAATATCCCCTTTGATCTTCACAACAATCCTGCCAAACAGCTGCCATGATAATCCCCATTTTCCAGTTGAGATAACTGAGGCAGGCAGTGGTCAAATGACTTATCCTGGTTTACATAGCTAGTGGGTGTCTGAGGTCATCTTAGTCACTCCAAGTCCAGTGATAATCATAAATTTCTGTTGTTAAATCACTTTTCAGTCTTACCTGACTCTCTGTTATCCCATTTTGGGCTTTTTGGGGCAGATACTGGAATGATTTTTCCATTTTCTTCTCCAAAAGAGTCTTGTACTTGAGTAAAATTCTAGAGGCAATTCCAGGAGACTGAGGGAACCGGACTCGATCCTATTTTAAAATAAACTGAAGAAATGGGGAAATTTACTTTAGAAAATAGTAAGCTTAGAAAGGTGAGATTCCTTTGAATTTAGGGTCCATTTTATATGGAAACTTTTGTTGGCCCTTGAGGGAAGCATTGGGGAAAACAGGTATAAGTTGAAGGGAAGGAGACAGGAAAAAGAGGGAGAGAGGAAGGGAGGGAAGGAAAATACAGAGACAGAGAAAGAGTTATGTGTGAGAGAAAAGAGACAGAGACAGAGAAGGAAAGAGAAAGAGATACAGACACAGACAGAGAGTAAGAGAGACAAAGACACACAGAGAGACAGAGACACAGAGAGGCAGAGAGAAACAGAGACAGAGAGACACATAGAGACAGAGATAGAGACACACACAAAGACGAGACAGAGAGAGACAGAAAGAAAGAGAGGGAGAGAGAGAAGACAGAGAGACAGAAAGATATAGGGAGAAAGAGAGAGAGCACAAGTGATCATTGTGTTGAGATCATTCTGTGAGAAGAATTTGAAGGAAGGATGAGAGAACTTTTATTTTTTCTTTTTATTATAGCCTTTTATTTACAAGATATATGCATGGGTAATTTTCAGCATTGATCCTTGCAAAACCCTCTTGTTTAACTTTTCCTCCTTCCTCCCATTCCTCCCTAGATGGCAGGCAGACCCATCCATGTTAAATATGTTAAAGTATATGTTAAATACAATAAATGTATACATAGTCATACAGTTATTTTGCTGCACAAGAAAAATCAGACTTAGACATAAGGTAAAAATAACCTGTGAAGGAAATCAAAATGCAAGCAGACAAAAACAGAGGGAGTGGAAATGCTATGTTGTGGTTCACCCTCATTTCCCAGAGTTCTTGCACTGGGTGTAGCTGGTTCTCTTCATTATCGAACAAATGGAACTGATTTGATTCATCTCATTGTTGAAGAGCCATGTCCATCAGAATTGATCATCATATAGTATTAGGATTCTTACAAGGTGCCAAGTCATTGTAATTGATGAGATAATGATTCTCTAATTTACATGTACTTAGTACTTACTATAATTCCACAAGATCCACACCTTTAAGAGAGCATATATAAGGACAAGCCACTAAAAGACAGAAGCCCACTAGAAGCTCTGAGCCTCAGTCAGGATTCAGTCCAGGAGATTTACAAGCCGGAGAAAGCAGCTTAAGCTCTCAGAATCAAGATTACAGAAGGCCTCTAAGAAAAACTAGCTGAGCCCCCAGGAAAAGAGACAAGACTTTAAAGGAGACAGAAAAGGATTTGACTTTAACTCCTGGTTGCATTTGAGGTGATTACACCAACTGAAATTAAGGCTGACTCAGAAGCCCCCAAGAAACCTGCTCCCAGAGAAAATTATATTTTAGAGAAGAATATTACAATATAGTATTGTTGTTGAAGTATATAATGATCTCCTGGTCCTGCTCATTTCACTCAGCATCAGTTCCTGTAAGTCTCTCCAGGCCTTTCTGAAATCATCCTGCTGGTCATTTCTTACAGAACAATAATATTCCCTAATATTAATCTATCACAATTCTCCAACTGATGGGCATCCATTCAATTTCCAGTTTCTAGCCACTATAAAAGGGCTGCCTCAAACATTTTGCAATACAGGTCCCTTTCCTTCTTTAAGATCTCTTTGGGGTATAAGCCCAGTAGTAACACTGCTGGATCGAAGGGTATGTACAGTCTGATAACTTTTTAAAAATTTAATAGCCTTTTATTTACAGGTTATATGCATGGATAACTTTACAGCAGTTAACAATTGCCAAACCTCTTGTTCCAATTTTTCACCTCTTACTCCCCACCCCTCCCTAGATGGCAGGATGACCAGTAGATGTTAAATACATTAAAATATAAATTAGATACAAATAAGTATACATGACCAAAACGTTATTTTGCTGTATAAAAAGAATCAGACTCTGAAATATTGTACAATTATCTTGTGAAGGAAATCAAAAATGCAGGTGTGCATAAATATAGGGATTGGGAATTCAATGTAATGGTTTTTAGTCATCTCCCAGACTTCTTTTTCTGGGCATAGCTGGTTCAGTTCATTACTGCTCCACTGGAAATTATTTAGTTGATCTCGTTGCTGAGGATGGCCTGGTCCATCAGAACTGGTCATCATATAGTATTGTTGTTGAAGTATATAATGATCTCCTGGTCCTGCTCATTTCACTCAGCATCAGTTCGTGTAAGTCTCTCCAGGCCTTCTGAAATCATCCTGTTGGTCATTTCTTACAGAACAGTAATATTCCATAATATCATATACCACAATTTATTCAGCTATTCTCCAACTGATGGACATCCATTCAGTTTCCAGTTTTTAGCCACTACAAAAGGGCTGCCACAAACATTCGTGCACATACAGGTCCCTTTCCCTTCTTTGTAATCTCTTTGGGATATAAGCCCAGTAGTAACACTGCTGGATCAAAGGGTATGCACAGTTTGATAACTTTTGAGCATAGTTCCAAACTACTCTCCAAATGATTGATTTGTTCACAATTCCATCAACAATGCATCAGTGTCCCAGGTTTCCTGCATCCCTCCAATATTCATCATTATCATTTCCTGTCATCTTAGCCTAATCTGACAGGTGTGTAGTGGTATCTCAGAGTTGTCTTAATTTGCATTCTCTGATTAATAGTGATTTGGAATCTCTTTTATATGAGTGGTAATAGTTTTAATTTCATCATCTGAAAATTGTCTGTTCATATTCTTTGACCATTTATCAATTGGAGAATGGCTTGATTTCTTATAAATTAGAGCCAATTTCTCTATATTTTGAAATGAGGCCTTTATCAGAACCTTTAACTGTGAAGATATTTTCCCAGTTTGTTGCTTCCTTGTTTGCATTAGTTTTGTTTGTACAAAGGCTTTTTAATTTGATATAATCAAAATTTTCTCTTTTGTGATCAGTAATGGTCTCTAGTTCATCTTTGCTCCCAAATTTCTTCCTCCTCCACAAGTCTGAGAGATAAACTATCCTATGTTCCTGTAATTTATTTATAATCTCGGTCTTTATGCCTAAATCATGGACCCATTTTGATCTTATCTTGGTATACGGTGTTAAGTGTGGGTCCATGCCTAATTTCCAAATGCAGGTTCTTAAAGGTTTTCCATTTAGCAGGAAATATCATGTCGAGAGTATCACCAATTCTCTAATAGTTTTGTTCCATTCCTGACGCGGTTCTCTTCATGAGAGGAACTAGGAATCTCTGAGAATCTTAATAGATTGGGCTTATCTTTGCTCTCTGTAACAGTGCACACAATTTTCAATCTATCTTCAGGAGAATGGAGGGGTTAGGCCTTTCAGGGAATAGTACCCATTAGAATTTGGGCACAGGGGGCTTTATCTACTATAATGGAAATAAATCTCTCGTTCTCCTCCCTAATGTCACACTGCTGGTTGAGTTGGGAAAATCTTCCACATCTAAGAGTAGGGGGAAATCCTTGTCCTATACAATGTAGATAAAACCAGCCAAGCACATTTCCAAAAGGAAAGCACTTTCTGTCACATGCTGCATAGGATGATGATGATGATGATGATGATGATGATGGTGATGATGATAGTGATGGTGATGATGGTGATGATGATGGTGATGGTGATGATGGTGATGATGGTGATGGAGATGATGGTGATGATGGTGATGGTGGTGATGGTGATGATGGTGATGATGGAGATGATGAAAATAATAAATAATAGCTAACTTTTATATCACACCTACCATGTGGCAGGTGCTATGCTGGGTTTTACAAATATTATCTCATTTGATCTTCACTAAAACCCTAGGAGGCAGGTGCTGTTATAACCCCCATTTTAAAGTTGGGGAAACTGAGGCAAACAGTGATCAAGTGACTTGCTTAGGGTCACAAAGTAAGTGTCCAGTTAAATTGGAACTCAGGACTTCTTTATTCCAGTGACTGCCACTTAGACTTTGTAGCGAGCACATGGAGACTGTGCCATCTAGTGGCCCTCCAAAATCTAGACACCATCCATCTACTTTTCTGTGCCTTATTTTTATTCCTTACCTGTTTCAATTGCATTTTTAATCCTGCCTTACATCAGTTAGTCAGCCAGTAAACATTTATTAAACTCCTACTATACACCAGGACTGGGATATGTGCTAAGCCTATCCTTCTTCTCAAGGTGGTGTAAGGGGAGAGACCCAGGAAAACAACTCTGTGCTAACTAGCCGTGCATGTGAGGGGTGATGTCTTCTGACTCGAGCATAAGCTGGGTTAAGGGAGGCAGAGTTGCCAGAAGCCGTCAGTCTGACTCTCTCTTCCAGGGTCCCTGGAGTCCAAGGGCAGGACAAAAGTCCAGATGATTGGCGATGGCCCAGAATGCAGGGGATGACCTTGACATCGCTGAAAGCTGACCAGCTCTGAGCCTCCTGACGTCTGCTTCAGCCACCTTCGTGGCTGCTTGAACAAATTGGTTTTGTTTGCCTGTTATACTCACATGCATATAGGACAAAATGAACTATAATCCACAGAATCAAAGCACTAAAAGGAAGGGAATGGGAAGGCTTCCTATAAAAGGTCAGACTTTGGGGGCTTGAAGTAAGTCATCGAAGCCAGGAGGTGGAGATGAGGGAGGGCGGTCCAATTATGATGGACAGCCAGTGAATACACTCAGGGTCAGGAAATGATTATGTGAAGAATGGCAAGGAGGCCGGGACCCCTAGATCCAAGAGCATGGGAGGGGGAGAAATTTAGCTATGAAATGACTATTATGAAGGTAGAATGGACACTTTGGCAACTGCTCTGATAGGGGAGGTGAGACTGAATTGAGGGTGACGCTTACTTTCTGGGACTGAGTGACTTGGGAAGATGGTAGCCCCTCAACAGTAACAGGGAAGGGGGAAGGTTTGGGTTTTATGAGTTTCATTCTGGACATGAGTTCAAGATTAGGGTCACAAAGTAAGTAAGTGTCCAGCTAAATTGGACATTCAGTTTGAGACATTCAAAAGGCAGGTGGAGAAGAGAGGCTGCTGTAAGGACTGTGAGCCTCTGTATGGGGTCTCCACTGCCTCCAGGGCCATCTCCAGTCGTCCTGCTCTCCATCTGGCCACCAGACCCATCTGGAGGGGAAACTGAGTCAGTTGGCCTTGCACAGCCCTCCCTCATTTACGTCCAACTCACTTGCATGTCATAACATCTCTCCCTGATGTCCTGTTCCTGTACAAGAACAAAGGACATACCTGCCAGCTAGGGAGGGGTTGGGGAAAGAAGGGGCGAGCATAGTGAAGAATCTATAGGAATGACAGCTGAATCTTTGGAAGCTGACCAGATCATCCAGGGAAATTGTTTAGCAGCAAGGAGCCCAGAATGAAGCTGTAGGACGTCTGAAGCCAGGAGACATGACATTGGTGAGGATCTAGCAAAGGAGACTGAGGTGAGGTCATGGCGGGGAATCAAGGATAGTTTTCCCCAACAAATCCAAAAAGAAGAGAGTACCAGAGGAGAGCAGCAGCTGATGGCACAGGCGGAAGTTCTGTGCAGAGGATGAGCAGGCTGGGAGTCATAGGGTTGGATCCCAAGCCAGTTTGATATTCTGTCTCATCTCAGAAGCCTTCCCAGAGCCAGGACACTCCGTTGAGCTCTGAGAGGTCATTAGATAACAAGGGGAAGAAGCACACAAGGGCTCCAGTTTCCTGCCTGGAGCTCAGAAAATACAAATGTTACCCAAGAGCCCAAGAAGAGGAGAAGGGTGGAGTGTCCTGAGACCACTGGGAAGGAGAGAACTTTGACAGCCCAGCACGAACAAAGCACACTCACTCCATAGCCAGGTCCAAACAGGCAAAGAAAAGGAGCATCATGGAGCATCAAGAATAGAAAGAAGAACAAGCTCTCTGGGGACTGCTGAAGGTCACCTCTGAATGGCCTGTCAGCCCCTTCCAGTAGCTTAATATTATGCATTTTAACTTGGTTCAATTTAAACACAGTTGGACGCTAAGAGGAAGAACCAAAGTGCATCTGAGATGTGCACCCATTTGGGTGATCAGAGAAATCTCTGATTTCCTGGATGGGGTCCTCCCATGATTCTGTGCAGAAAGACCCCGGCTTAGTGTGAGAGGCCACGTCCATGCTCCTAAAATTTCTAGTCAGCCCCCCACATGGCATCAGGTCTCACGGCAAAGCTCTTAGTGTGAGGTTAACTCATTTAATCTTTAACATGTCTGCAAGGTGATATTATTATTTCTACTTTAGTCATTAGGAAATTGAAGCTCAGAGATCCCCATCACTGATTTGGTTTGTTATCAAGGAGGTACCATCAAGTTGGGGAAATAAAATTTATAATGTCAAGAGAGAAAACTAGGGAAACTCTGTCATATTCAAAGGTATGATGGACCAAAGCACCCAGATTCATAAAAGGAGAGATGACTGAAGAAGAGAGAAAGTAGAGTGAAAGAGACATTAGACATGTTGAGTTGAGACAGGAAGAGATTTAAGTAGGGTTGTTGTTTGTCCTTCGTTTTTTCTTTCTTTTTTTTTTTAATTAAAGTTTTCTTTTTATTTACAAAGCATATACCTGAGTAATTTTTCCAACATTGACCTTTGCATAATCTTTTGTGGCAAATTTTCCTTTTTTTCCCCCAACCCTCCCCTAGCTTGGCAGGTATTGTCCTTTGTTCTTGTACAGGAACAGGACATCAGGGAGAGATGTTATGACATGCAAGTGAGTTGGACGTAAATGAGGGAGGGTTGTGCAAGGCCAACTGACTCAGTTTCCCCTCCAGATGGGTCTGGTGGCCAGATGGAGAGCAGGAAGACTGGAGATGGCCCTGGAGGCAGTGGGAAACCCCATACAGAAGCACTAAAGACCTTGGCAGAGATGCTCTTTGCCTTGGACTCTGGCATAAAATGCCAGGACTGTTACAGAATCATGACCAGGTACCAAAAGATGGCCAATGAGAACCAAATTCTTGCTCTCCCTCCATTTTCTGGGTGCACCCTCTCCCTCTGAGAGGAAGTTCTATTTTCTGGGGCTGACACTCCAGGAAATGTCTCAGGCACTGGGCTTGGCTCAGTCAAGCTGCCTGCGCCCGTGTTTATGGATGTGCAGCTGGAGCCCTGCTTACCGATAAATGACTCCTTCAGATAATTGATCCCAGAGCTGTGATCAACAAGTCACCTGCAGAGGCCTTGACATAGTCTGCAAAGGGCAGTTAGGTAAGACTCGAAGTCAACTTTGGTCCCAGGTGCAAATCACGGACAAAAATGGCTCCCAATTAGTGAGACCTTTTAGACAACCAAAGGCTCATATGCAATTAGGACTGTTCCCACACAGCTGGCTCAAAGGGAGGCAAAATACACATCTCTGATGAGCCCGTAGTTAGTACAGTTGTCAAGTGTTGGGCCTGAAGTCAGGAAACTTATTTTACTGAGTTCTAATATAGCCTCAGACACTTCCGAGCTGTGTGACCCATTTGCCTTAACTCCTCATCTATAAAAATGATCTGGAGGAGGAAATAGAAAGCCCCCAATGTCTTTGCCATGAAAACTCCAAATGGGATCACCAGGAGAGGAGTACAACTGAGTCACAAGAACAGAGCTTTTCTTCTTCTACCTTTCTCCAAGGGATACTTTAATTCCTGTGAGAAGAAGGGGCCAGGAGTTGTGCCAAAGGCTCTCTCAGAGAGAGGAGGTCCCACATTCGAATGATATCTTTTGCTTCCTTAGATAGTGTTATTCTGGGGACAGGATCAAGTTCAATCTAACTTCTCTTCACTGTCATTATTGCAGGAAAGGAAAATTCCAATCTTTCTATCTAAAACGTGAATCATTTTCTAACAAATATCAGAACACTCATTTATCTAAATCTGAGCCAAACAGAACTCAGAGAAGGTATACCCTAATGTTCTCCTGAGTTTTTAGCCTTAGATTCATGGGTTCTGGTGTAGTTCTATACCATTTAGACCCAGAATTCTTTTTTCTTTTCCTTGGAATATGATTATTAGATATAATTTCATTATAGTATTTCAGTCATGACTCTCATCCCACCAAATTTTGGCAATGAGATTTAGTTGAAATGTTAAACTCATTATGATCATTATCTAATGGCATGGAGGCTAATTCGGCCACAAGTTTCATTTCCAATTGTCAATAATTATTTTTGGTCTCCCAAGAACTGCTGGACAACTTCTATAAAAGTAGAATTCTTTAATATTATTTACTTGGGAGACAGCATAGGGTGTGTTTGGGGAAGACTAGTACCTCTGGGGTGAGGGCTGCTAAACACCTTTGGTATCCATAATAAAACTTCCTGGATATACCCTTGCAGCAAATGTTAGCCTTTAAGAGGCTATGGGATGTAAGAGAAGACTGACAGGAAGTGAGGGAGACAAAGGCAATAGGTGGTACAAAGCACTGGACTGAGCATAAACATATTCTCTCCAAGCTAAAAAAATCACTCAACGTGGAGGCCTGAAAGTAAAATGACTACCAGAAGACTTAATGTCAATAGATTAGAGTGTTTTTCCAAGTGGAGCAGCTCATTGCTACCTTGGGCAGAAAACATAGCAACAGTGGAGCAGAAAAGGAATGGGTAGTTCTCAGAGATTTGGTGTACAGGACTGCATTTGGTCATCTGGTCCAGGACACTCACAAACATCACAATTGGTTTAGTGAAAATGAAATTCAATTAATTCAATTAAAATTCAAAATTTATTCACAATTCAAAAGAAAAATAAGAACTTCACAGAGTAAACCAACAGGATAGTTCATCCATCTCTAAGAAGTAGAGGTAATTTTTATTTAAAAGCAAAGGATACATTTGGGTGTCTGTAACACAACTTGGATTTGGGTAATTATTGATTAAAAGCAAAGGATACATTTGGGTGTCTGTGACACAACTTGGATTTGGGTAATTATTGATTAAAAGCAAAGGATACATTTGAGTGCCTGTGGCACAACTTAATTTTGGTTAATTTTGTTTAAAAGTAAAAGATACATTTGGTTATCTGTGGCACAACTTGGTTTTAAGTAATTTTTGTTTAAAAGCAAAGGATACATAGGGGTGATTGTGGCACAACTTGGTTTTAGGTAATTTTTGTTTGAAAGCAAAAGATACTTTTGAGTGCCTTTGGGACAGCTTGGTTTGAGGTAATTTTTGTTTAAAAGTAAGGGATATATTTGGTTCCCTGAGGAACAAGTCAGTTTTGGGTAATTTTTGCTTAAAAGGAAAAAGATACATTTGGGTGCCTGAGGCACAACCAGGTTTTGAGTAAATTTGTTTAATGGAAAGGATATACTTGGGTGTTTGTGGCACAACTTGCTTTTAGGTAATTTTTATTTAAAAGCAAAGGATACATTTGGGTGCCTGTTGCACAACCTGGTTTTGGGTAATTTTTGTTTAAAAGGAAGGGATACATTTTAATGTCTGTGGCACAACTTGATATTGGGTAATCTTGTTTAAAAGTAAAAGTAAAGTATACATTTGGCTGCCTGTAGCACAACTGGGTTTTTGGTAATTTTGTTTAAAAGCAAAGGATACATTTGGATGCTGGTGGAACAACTTGATTTGGGGTAATTTTGTTTAAAAGCAAGTGATACATTTGGGTGTATCAAATTTAACTCAACCAAAAGTAAAATGTAAACAAAGCTTGGAGACACGCAGGTTTCTTGGCTCAGGAGGAAAGCAGAGGAGAATTCAGTTTTACACCGATAGGAAAAATCCTAAGTGCTTTTATGATGCTATGAAGGCTATTTATGGATCAAAGACTTGTGTATTTCAAATACCCAGTGCTTATGGAGTCACATTGGTTTTTATTTAATTTCTTAAAATTTTCGCCAGTTATATGTAAAAAATGTTTACATTCATTTAAAAACTGAGTTCAAAATTCTCTTCCTTCCTCAATAATTTCCCTCATTGAGAATACAAGCAATTTAATATGTTATACATGTGTAGTCATGCAAAACATTTCTATAATAATCATGTTGTGAAAGAAAACATAGATAAAACAAACATAAAATAAAGTAAGAAAAGGATGCTTCAGCCTGCATTCAGACACCATCAGTTTTTTCTCTGGGTATGGACAGCATTTTTCGAAGCTCCTTTAGAGTTATCTTGGATCATTGCATTGCTAAGAATAGTTATATCATTTGTAGCTCATTATCTTATATTACTGTTACTTTGCACACAGTGCATTTCATTTTGTTTGAGTTCAGGGAGGACTTTCCAAATTTTTCTGAGAGCATCCTGCTCATCACTTCTTAAAGAACAGTAGTATTCCATCATACTCACATAGCATAATTTATTTGGCCATCCCCAGTTGAAAGGTATCCCCTCAATTTCCAATTCTTTGTCCCCAAAAGCTATTATAAATAATTTTTTGCACATATTGGCACTTTTCCTTTTTTTTAAATGTCCTTTGGGAGATAGATTTAGTCATGGTATTGCTAGGTCAAAGGGTACCATGGTTTTAAAGGCCTTTGAGCAAAGTTCTAAAATGCTCTGATTGATTCATTGATATTTCATTTTCTCACATCTCCTCCAACATTTGTCCTTTTCCTTTTCTGTCCTTTTAGCCAATATAATAGATATGTTTTAGCACTTCAGGATTGTTTTAATTTGCATTTCTCCTATCAATACTCAGGTAGAGCATTTTTAAAAATATGGCTGCTGATAGCTTCCTCTGAGCCACATTATTTGGTGGTAAGGTCATCCCAGAGATGGGAGACCACTTCCATATTGTTCTCAATCGACCATCCTTCAGCCCCTAATGGCAAACCCCAGGTAGAAGTCAATCCCTCTCAAGTCAAATTTCCAACTGAAGAAGAGGTTTTGAATAGCATTAGGCAAGTTTTGTGTGGAAAGCACCTGGTACTGATTCTATTCCAGCTGAGACCTACAAGGCAGGATGTCCACTGAACAAACAAAAACTGAACGAACTTTTCAGGGCTGTATGACAAGAGGAGATTATCCCTGGGAATTGAAGAATTCCTCCATTGTCCATCTCTCCAAGGGAAAGGATTATAGTTTCAGTTAGAAGGTACCTACCTCTCTTAAAGTCTAGCTACTGTAAGTCAGAGTCCTCAAGAAAGATCTACCATGTATCTAATAAAGTCATTTAGCCTTGATTCCAATTAGGACAGTTCTGTACTTACTGGGGCATTTTATTCCATCTTTGAATCTTTTTTCCTTATGTCAAGATTAAATTGTCCCTTTGAAATTTCTATCCTGCTCCTAGTTTTACATTCTGTAACCATGCAAAGCCATGTTCACCAGGAGTTGTCTCTACTGAAAAGTTACTATTATTCCAAGACCCATGTGATGATCTCCACAAGACATGAACTTGTAGGCCCTCTATTGGAAAAAAATTTTCATCATTCTAATGTCTTTTAAAAATTGTATTGCATGGAAGTGAACACAGCTCTAGTCTGATTAGCAAAGAGTAAAATGTAAAATGGTTCTACAACTTCCAACTTTCAGGCAATGATGCAACCTTAATACATCCCCTTTATGCACTTCAAGACTGCATTAGGTTTTCTGAATGTTATATTGAGAATAAAATCTAGCAAAAAATAAAAAATAAAATCACCTGTTGCAAACAGCTGTTGATCCATTTCTCTGCTCTCACTGTGGAAGTTATGTTTTAAAAACTTAAAAAGAAATACAAATGTAAGCTATACCATTTGAATATATAGTTCTGATGACAGTGGCTTTGTGGCCACAGCTTGACCCAGTGTGTGATCAATGAGAAAGAGAAATGTGGGTTGCATCCACTTTTACCCCAAGACAGTGGTGGGCTTGCTGCAAACACAGAGACATTACTCCCTTCAACTCCCCTATTGCTCTCACCATTGGCTATTAGAATCTAAACCCATAGAAGCACAATCAGCAGGAACCCAGAAAATTAAAATTCCCTGCCCCCAACTCCCACCACCAAAACCCAAACCCCATCCCCTGGTCACTTACAGAGCCCTGAGCTTGGGAGCCAGGGAAGTCTTACTGTATACGCCACATAAGAGAGGACATGAATTATAACTATATTCTTTCTCCCCAAACATCCTTTTTCTACAAGGATCTCTCCAGCCTGAGTCCTTCCTTGCTATCCTTGACTTACAAATTCATAATCTATTTACCTAAATAGGTGACTCTGTATCAGTCTTCATTCTCCTCCATGTCTCTGCAGCACTACTGACACTATTGATCTCTCTCTCTTCCTAGATTTACTTTTCCTTGATGAGTTCTCTTACTTCTTCGGCTTGTGACTCCTTCCTCAAGTCTTTGACCCACAATTGCCATCCACATGATGTTCCCTAAATGTAAGTACTGCCCAGGGCAGTCTTCTGTGGACACTTGTTGCCTTTTGTGGGGTTAATTATCATCCTGTACAGATGACTCATAAAACATACCCAGGCCCAATGTGCCTTCTGCTCTCCAAGCCCATGTCATCAAAGACCTACTGAGCCTTTTTGAGATTGGATGCCCCATAGTTGTGGCCAAAGTCTAGCTCATTACCTTTCCTTAAAATACGATTGCTTTTCCAAACTTCCCTGTTTCCATCATTGTTTTGTAATCTGAGAGTCATGATTGTTTTCCTTCTCTGTCCTACCCAATGAGCTGCCATATTTTGTTGTTCTTACCTCCCCAACACACCTCCATGCGTCTCCTGCCATCTCCCAGTTCAGACCTTGGTCATCTCCCTTCTTCTAAAGCCTGCTACTTCATTTCCTTGCCAAAATCCATCTCACATGCAGCTTCCAAAATGATTTTCCTAAAGCAAACCCCTCCTTACACAGTAAACTCCAATGGCTCCCTACTGACTTTAGAATCAAACATTTCCTTTGTTTTTTTAAATTGTATTTAAAAATAAGTATTTATCAAAATCATTGCTGTTATTCAGTTATTTTTGTCATGTCTGCCTCTTCTGTGAAGTTGGGATTTTCTGGCAAAGGAGGGTTTGTCACTTTCTTCTTCAGTGCAGTTTACAGATGAGTTTTCCTGACATCATCATAAAATAGTACATGTGAATGACGTCCAGATAAGTCAATCACTTATTTCTAAATAAAGTAATTTCATATATGTAGGGGCATCCTCAAATGATTTTATTGCTTAGGAGTATACAATCAACACAATCAGATAGCTTTTTAAATTGCCAAGATCTTACCAGATCCAGATTCCAGCATTTGATATACCAACTATCCTTTCTAAATTTGAAGTTTTATAAACATGGGCATCTATGACCTTACTGGCTGTAGATAAAGATGTTAAAATAGTATGAGTCTGAGCATTCATTCCATGGGGCAATCCCCTTTAGAGCTTACAGTCTGATATCAATCCATTGATAACAACTCTGTGGGGACAAGTCTTTCAATTGTTCTGAATCCATTAGATTGGCCTTTTGTGTACTCCAGGTTTTATCACCTTTTCCCATGAGGATTTATAAGAGGTTTTGCTGAAATGAAAAACTCAGTCACATCTACATTATTCCTCAATCTACACATTTTGTATATACTGTCAAGAAAAGGACCTAATTTCAAACTCGCATGATCTAGTCTTTAATAGTTTTTAAAAGATAAAATTCATTGGTATATTTTCTTTTTATACCACCTTCATTTCCAAATATATCCTTCCTTAACTTCCCCTCTAGTGGGCCATTTTCTGGAAGGTCAGGGGAAGTTAGAGTAGGGGAGAGAGCAATGAAAAGGAAGAAAAGGGAAAAAAGTGATCAACAAAATAACCAAAACATAAATAAAGTATCAAAGAATAAGCAATATTAGGGCAATTTCCACAAAAAAGTGAAAGTGATGTTTTCCCTCATTCTCTGGGACCATATTTGCAGATGGTTATTACCTAGAGTTCAGTCTCTTTTGTTGTTCCTTCCATTTGCATTGTTGGAGCCATAATGTCGTCCTAGTTGTTTACCTCCTTCTGTATCCATGGTTTTCATATTTTCTAAATTTCTCATATTCTTCATTTCTTACGGCATAACAATGTCCCATCATATTCACATATAACAATTTGTTTAGTCATTTCCTATTTGCAGGGCCACAGACTTTGGCATAACCTGATTGTGATAAAGCTATTTAGTACACTGAAAATGTCCACTCAAATATGAGTTTTCTGCTGTTTAATAAGGCTCTTGATTTTCAGAAGCCCCTTTCCACTCTTTATACTAAAATAGTTTCTCTAACATAGAAGTATTTTTATGGGATAGTAAAATATATACTCTGACTGCTGGCTTTCTCACATTCATTTACATTCAAAAGTTTTAACCAGTCTGAATTCTGTGATGGGTAATAAGACGTGCTTTCCTGCAGAAGCCTTTCCCAAATTCATTACATTCAAAATGTTTCACATCAGTCTGAGTTCTCTGATGTCTAATAAGGGCTTCCTTCTCACCGATGGCTTTGCCACATTCATCATATTCAAAGGGCTCTACTCCATATTAATTTCCTGACGCCACCAAGGCAATTCTGGTTGAAGATTTTCTCACGTTGATTTTGTTCAAATTTCTTTCCACTGTGTATTTTCTGATGACTTTTGAGGTAACCCTTATGGCTGAATGTTTTCCCACATTCATTACATTTAAATGGTTTCTCTCCAGTATGGATTCTATGATGACTTTTAAGGTAACTCTTCTGGCTGAAGGCTTTCCACATTCATTACATTCAAAGGGCTTCTCCCAGCATGAATTCTCTTATGACTTTTAAGGTAACCCCTCTGGCTAAAAGCTTTTCCACATTCATTACACTCAACAGCTTTCACTCCAGTATGAGTTCTCAATGAGTAATAAGGTATCCTTTCCGACGGAAAGCTTTCCCACATTCATTACATTCAAATGGTTTTCTCCACTATGAATTTTTATGATTTTAAGATAACCTTTCTGGCTAAAGGCTTTCCGCATTCACTACATTCAAAAGGCTTCTCTTCAGTATGAATTTTCTGATGGCTTTTAAGGAAACGCTTCTGGTTGAAGGTTTTCCACATTTATTACACAGAAAAGGTTTCATTCAGTATGAGTTCTTTGGTGGCTCATCAGGTTTCCTTTCTGATTGAAGGCTTTTTCCGCATTCATTACACTGAAATGGCTTCACTCCAGTATGAGTTATCTGGTGGCTTTTGAGCAATCTACTTTCACTGAAGCCTTTCCACATTCATTACACTCAAAGGGTTTTACTCCTGCATGAATTCGATGATGTGCATTGAGATTTCCCCTCACACTAAAGGCTTTCCCACATTCGTTACATTCAAAGGGCTTCACTCCAGTATGGGTTCTCTGATGACTTTTGAGTTTTCCTCTCTCACTGAAGGCTTTCCCACAATCACTACATTTAAAAGGTCTCTCTCCAGTGTGAATTCTAGTGTGTTTAGTCAAACTTCCCTGTGGTTAAAGGCTTTTCCACATTCGTCACATTTATAATGTTTCTTTCCAATTCCACTTTTCTCATGTCCGTAAGATCTGATCTTCCATTCAAGGCTTTTCCACATTCATTATGTTCATGTAGCTTTTCTCCATTATTTATTTGATGAAATTTAATTAAGTCCGATTGGTAATTGAAAGGCTTCTTGCATTTGTCATATTTAGAAAGATTCTTTTCTAAGGATAATGCATTAGATGTAATGAAGTTTAAAAAATTCCATAAGCTCTTTCCAAATGTTGAGATTTATGAATACTCTTTCTTGTGGCACTTCTGTGGAGTGGAACAGAGACCGAGCCAGACTCAAACTTCTCCCAAATGTATTACAGAGAGGTACATTAAAAGTTGTTTTAGGAATGGCTGTTACTTGTCTGGACCATCTTCCTTGGTTGTCCTTGTGTCTTTCTAAGTTGAAATGAATTTCTCTTTCATGGAATACCAGGAAGTATCTTTTGGCAGAATTTTGTTGGGTGAGGTTCCCATCCAACTGTCTGACATCAGACTTGAGGCCTTCATTTCACATTGTATCTCCTGACCGAGGGAACCTGAAAGAGATTGTTTTAGAAATGTCACTAGCCACTATTCTCTATGTTGAAAGAAAGGAAACTGCTTCAGAGTGAGTTCTGGTTTCTAGTTCTTCCATCAGGGAAAAAGATTCTCAATCTAGACTATTATAGAACAAAGATTATTTTAGGAAGAATTGAAGCCAAAGAGACTTGAGGACACAGTAACAGAATACCTAGCTGCCTAACACTAAATGACTTTTACTTCAGGGAAGTGAAAGACTCTAGAGAAATTACTTAAACAATTATTGTTAATTGGGTATGTTATCTTCTGATGACTAGAATAGTGGAAAACCACAAAAGAAGGGAACAGAGTTCAAAACATTACACAAATGGAAAATAATCTGGCATCTCTGTGTATAAAAGTGACAAATCTGGAAGACCAAGCAATTAGAAACAATTTAAGAATTATTAAACTTTCTCAAAATTGTGAAGAACAAACATCTTTGTATTTTTCAGGAATATATCACAGATGCAATATTTTTAATCATATAACATAATTTTTAAAACCACCAAGAAAATGAAGAATTTCAAGTAGTATATGACTTACACAAAATTTTCTCTCAAAAGAAGAAATCAGAGGTTGTCATAATTAAATGAAATAGGCAACCTGTGTTTTTAAGCCCTGTCTTTGATCAGACTTGAATGAAGACATACGTAGCAAGCTAATCAAATCTGACAATAACAAAGAGCTGGGAGAGATAGCTAATGGAGAGGATGGTTAGAACTGAACAAGATCTCAATAGGCCTTAAGAAGGGTTTAAATAAGAAGAAATGTTAATAGACATAAAAGTCTCACATTTGGATAGAAAAACAACTCTGAATATAAAATGGGGAGGCAGGCCGAAAGCAGTTCATCTCAAAAATAGAAGAGGTTTAAATAAATCATGAGATCAACATGAGCAAACAAGTTTGCTTTCTTAGTTTGCATTACAGCAGCTAGAAGTACAGTGGAGAAAGTGCTGGGGTCTGGAAGCAGGAGACCTGGAGGTCAAATTCTGCTTCAGACTCTTCCTTGCTTGATGACATTGGACAAGTCACTTAACCTCAGTTTTCTGGTGAGTGCAAAATGGGGAAAAGACTTACCTCATAGAATTGTGAGGATCAAATGAGATAATATCTCTAAAAACAGGTTAGTACATTTAGAAAGTGCAGCATGAAAACGGATTTCCTTGTCCTCCAAAGGGGACCCCAGGCTGTGAAAGGTGATAGTTCTGCCCTGGTCTAACCCTATCTATGGTACGATGTTCACTTCTAGGGGCCCCATGAAGGGCAGATGACTACAGAACCAGAACACTCAAAGAAGGGCCATCAGCGAGCATGGTGAATGCCCGTTATCATCTCACCCTAGAACTAGGAGGAGGATTTCAGAATGATGAAGAGAAGGCTTATGGGGGGACATATGAGTCATCTTCAATTATCTAGAGGATTCTCATGTTTTAGAGTTGGAAAGAAGGTGCAGGAAGCCTGAAGAAGCTCCAAGGTAAGTCTAGCTTGATGTAAAGAAAGACTTGTTAGCAATCAGAGCTTTCCAGAAGCTCAGGTCCCTCTTCCTGGAGGGTCTTCCCTAAGGGCTGGGGACTGCTTGTTTGACATCTCCCACAGCAGCGAGAGATGGAGAGTCCTGGCCAGGACACTGCGAGTCATAAAGTTAGAAGGGAGCATCAGGCTGTTCAGGTCAAAGGGGATGAACTTGACTGTTAGCAAAATCACTTTTCAGCAGCCATGTGGGGAGGATGGGCTGGAATGGGGAGAGAAACAAGGTCGGAGACTCATGGAGATGGCTTTGCCATGGTCCAGATGATGAGGGGCTGAACTAGGGTGAGGGCACTGGAGAAGAGGACAGAGGTGGAAGATGTTGGTGAGGGCATCCGAGAAGAAGATAGGGGCAGAAGATGTTGGGAGAGCAGAAATTTGGACAGCTGAAATATGGACAGCATATATATGAGGGAGAAAATTTGTGAAAATGGAGACCAAAAGAAAGATAATGTCATTGGCAGAAATAATTTAGAGAAAAGTGGATTTTATGGGAAAGAGAATAACCTGTTTGCAGTAATTTGAATTTAAGATACTTAGGGATATCTTGTTTGAAATATCACTGGTATTTGGAGATGCTGCACTGGAGATACTCAGAAGGATAAAAGATACATATATAGACTGGAGAATCATCCACATAGAGATAATTAAAGTTTTGACAGCTGATTAGGTCATAAAATGAGAGAAGAGAAGAGAAAGGGTTCATCAGGTGATTACAATGAACACTTACCATTGAGGACACAAAAATATGGATGACTGAGAAGGGGGATGCTGGGGAGAGGGAAGAGAAGCCAGAGAAAGTGAGCGGACCAGAGCCCAAGTGGGTAGTGATTTACGGCAGCAAATGCTGAGGAAAACAGAAGGAGGAAGGGTCAGAGCAGTGACTTTAAATTAGCAGCTTAAAGTGAGCAGGAAAGTCAGTCACACTTCGGAGAGATGAAAGGCAAATGCAAAGAGAAAAAGGGAAAAATGGAGTATCAAAGATTTGTGAAAGAGAAAGGGTAAAAGGGAATAGTCTGAGGGGATGGAGGTGTCTCTAATGGTTTTTAAGAATAGGAGAGAATTGGTCTTGTTTGTAGGCTGTAGGGAAAATTTGAGAGAAAAATAGGGATGACTGCAGGAGAAATCTGGAGAAGGGACGGCATAAGGAACAAACTCCAATAAAAGCAAGAAGGGGGACACTGTTAAATGATCTTAAGATGCAGCCAAGGGAGAAGGAATTTATAGTGAATGGCCTCTTCTCAGTGAACTATGGGGAGAGGGTCTCAGTAGAGACAGGGAGGCAGAAACAATAAAATCCCCAACCCCCATCACTCAATAAACTGGAAAACATCAATTACACAAGAAAAAGACACCAC
This sequence comes from Sarcophilus harrisii, assembly GCF_902635505.1. Taxonomy (NCBI): domain Eukaryota; kingdom Metazoa; phylum Chordata; class Mammalia; order Dasyuromorphia; family Dasyuridae; genus Sarcophilus; species Sarcophilus harrisii. The sequence continues at coordinate 606,133,416 of NC_045428.1, forward strand.
ATCTGACAAGATTTACTCAGAACCCTAAGAAGTAATTACATCTCATCCCATTTAAAACAGTAAACAACCTCAACAGTAATGGTCATGCCATTCAAAACGTAGGTGATCAAGTTCCCTTCTTTTCATGAAAAAGAGACCGTAGGAATTATTTAAAGAAGCAACACAACATAGCAATGGCCACCAGAAAGTATTCTAGGCTTCCCATTGTGAAAATTCAAATAAAATGAATACTAAGATGAATCACATTTTGAAAATTCAAAATTATAAAACTTAATGCTGGATTATGTGAATGTTCATAATAGTAAAGAAAAATTATAATTTAAAAGTTTAATGCTGGTGGGATTGGGGAAAATTGACAAATATAAATTGCTAAAGGTAAGAAATGGTAGCATCTTTGGCAAAGTAAATTCAGTAGACTACAGCAAAATTACAAAAGCTGTTCCTACCCTGGGATGCAGGGATGCTATCAATCAGTCACCAGGTGGGACTCGTGGGGAGCCACCAAGAATATCCTAAAGGGTGCTATCGATAAGAGACAAAGACGTTCCCCTGCAAAAGGCTAAGAAGACTATTATTTGTAATAACAAAAACGTTAAAATAAGCCGATGTCCAATAACGACCAGGGGCAAAGGAAATTGTTACATGGTTTTAATGTATGGAATTAGGACATAAGAAAATAGAGATGAGAAGAATAATAATTATGAGAAAACTCATTAGAAATGAGAGAGAAGGGAAAACAGAATTAGTGCCTACAAAGCCTTATGATGTGAAAACAGTAAATATGGGATTCTGAAATCTAAGAAACACAGAAGCAAAGAGTTTACAAATAGCCCAGGATACAAATGGGACCTTTGCTGTACTATGCTATTCAAGTTAGCGGCGTGAGTTAACTCTGGCTCCCTCAGTTTTCTCATCTATGAAATGAGTTTGATGAAAGCGCCCATCTCCTAGGGCTGCTGTGAGTGTCGAGTGTGTTGTATGAATGTGATGCAGTGTGTGTGTATATGAATGTGTGAGTGAATTATGAGAGGTGAGAGTGAGGTATGTGTAAGCTGCAGTAGTGAATGTGTGAGTGCACACACACACACACACACACACACACACATAAATATACACCCACCCACTATCTGTCCATACAGGCACTATGTCTATCCGTGCTTGAATATGTTGCCAGTTCTAAACTTGATAAAACTCTAAAAATAAAAGTTTTATAAAATAAAAAGTGCTAAAAATAAAAAGAATTCTGGAGCCTCTCCTCCCACACAGAGCCTGATGGAGGTGGAGGGAGCAGCCTCTGGGGAGGTCGGATGGCCACCTGCACTCACCTGGACAGCGCTTCTTGGGAAGTCCTGTCCAGGCCACCGTAGTGCTCAGCCCCCAACAGGGAGATCATGTCCAGTTTGAGATGGGCAGCCCTGCTGGCACAGAGAGAAATGGCTAAGTGCCGGGACAGAAAACCCTGTGAGAATTCAACTCTACTCTGGGAGGAAGGTGGCTTGGACAGAGGCTGAAGGAGGTCCTTGGGAGGTCCCGGGCGCTGTGTCTCAAAGTGGGGAGGGGGGTCTGGGGAGATTCAGAAGGAACACGAGCACCGGACCCACTGAAGAAATGGAAGTGAATCCATTTCAGTGAATCCTGGCACTTATTAAGTGGTCACTGGGCCTTGCCCCTGGGGCTGGGAATAATGAACACTGAAGAACAGTCCCTGGCTGCCCAGGACCTTCTACTCCATCAAGGGCCTCAATGTGTGCACGGAGGCAGAAATGAAATAAAAACAAATTAACTTTGGGGAAGAGGAGCTGCTATGTCATGTAGGCCATGGCGGCTGAGCGAAGTAAGCTGGGGGTGGGGGAAGACAAGCAGAATTTGGGTCAGAAACATCTCCTGGGGAAAAGCAAATAGACAAGTCCTGTGGTGGGAGAACGCCCCAAGGAATAAGCCTGGACGTCGGTTGGCTCCCTTTAGGAGGAGGGCTGGAGAATGGTGGAGCTTTGGGGCCCCCTTAGGGAGGGGGCTGGGAAGTGGTGGCGCTTTGGGGTTAAGGGAGAGATGTGTGGCCATAATGGGGGCTTCTGACCCTCAGACACTCTCCTCCCACTCAGGGAGCCCCTCAGGGCTGCCCCTGCCCACAGAATGGTCCCGGGAAAACAAGATAAGGTCGCACAATCCTTCTGTGCCTTCTGGAACCTCCTCTGGGGCCAGAATGGGGCCAGGCGAAGCGCCAAGGGAAGTCCTGGAAGGGAGCCCGGGTGGCGGCTGAGGGAGAGAAAGCGGGCAGGTCGGGAAGAAGCGCCCTTCATTCCCCAGGGAACCCAGTGAGACCGTCCGGGCCAGCAGGGTCTCCCACTTGTGCCAAAGGCCTTGGCTGGGGAAGCGCCACAGAAGCTCTCTAAGACGGAAGAGCGCTGGTGCCTCCATGCTAAGGAGCCCCAGATGTGCCTGGGGAGCTTCAGGGGCTAGAGCCCGGGGAGGAAGAAGCTCTGGGGCTTGTCCCCAGGGGGTCCCTCTGCTCACCCACAGAGACCAGGTGCTCCAAGGTCTCCAGCATCACGTGCCCGACAGGGCCCCTCTGCGCAGGCGCCAGCAGTCTCCACTCCTCCCAGGTGAAGTGCACGGCCACGTCCCGCAAGGTCACTGGGTCCTGAATCAAACACATGGCTGCTCACCCTGGGCACAGGAGCTCGGGAAGGGATTATTTCATGTCAAACCCTGAGGGACGACGGCGGCTCTGTGCCAGACTCACTGGGCCGTGTCTTAGGATCCCTGGCAAGGGCTTCCACCAGTGAGCCCCAGCAGGTCACCCACGGCCTAATCTCTGTAGCAGAACAAACGGCACCGCCTCTCACAACCGGAGCCCAGAGCGGCACCGGCCATCCGGCGCGAAAGCCTGATCCGCACGTGCACCCATTCTTGTGACTGGTACCGTGGCAGGTTCACTCAGGAGCTCCCACACCTCAGAGGCATTGAGGTGGCTCTCTAACAGAACCCAGGCTCTCCCAAAGCGAGGCCCAAACTGAGCTTTAATCCCAAATAGAGCCCCTTTGTCTTCAGGCTGTCTGGGCCCCAAGCTGCTGCCGGGTTCCCCTTCTGAAAGGCACCCCGGCACCTGGCATACCCCAGGTGGGCTGGGGGCCGCCAGAGGAACATCCTTGGGGTAGCGGTCCATGGGGGTGGAGGTGGGGAGGGGAAGGGACTTTTTCCTAGCGCTCACCTGCAAGCCAGCTGCCACAGGCTCAGAGGGCCCTTCTTCCTCCTCCTCCTCCCTCCTCCTCCTCCTCCATGGGGGTCCTGTCCAGGGAAGGGCAGGGCCTGAAACACACTTGACCACATCAGCAGAAAGAAGCCAGAGACTCCTCCGAGCGGCAGATGTCGGGCCCTGACTGTCCCGTCCTACAGACACTGCAGAGGGCAGCCATTTCCTTCCCCGGCTTATTAGACAGAAAAGGAAACCGAGTCAGATGGTGTGCAGGGCCTTGCGAACTCACACACGGCTGTAAGTGCCTGAGGCTGGATTTGAACTCGGGTCTTCCAGTTGCTCCTCTCTACACCTTCAGTCCTCCAGCTCCCTCCTCCCTCTGCTGACCAAACCAGGAACTACTCACTGTCTGTGTGGGCACCAGGCCCAGTCTGAGCCCCTTGCCCGGGAGGGGCAGCTGGGTGGCACAGTGGTCAGAGCACCGGCATGGGGTCAGGAAGATCTGAGTTCAAATCCAGACTCAGACACTAACTGTGTGATTCTGGGCCACTCACTGCACCCGTCTGCCTCGGCTTCCTTGCAGGTAAATAGCGGAGGACAGGGCCATGTCCTCTAGTTTCTCTGCCAAGGAAAGCCCAGGGACAGGGTGGGAGTGGGGGTCCGAGGGCTCATCTGGGCCTGGCAGGCCCCCTCCTTCCCTGCTCCTCTACAAGCCAAGCGCCTGAGGGCAGGACTGCCTAAGCTAGCCAGCCGGGCATGCAGTAGGCACTTAATCAGTGTTTACTGGATTGGAAAACAATTCCATTGACCCACCATTTATTAAACACCTACTAGGTGCAGGCACCACCGGGGAGGGGCGGTCCTAACAAAACAGAACTCTGACTTAACTTTGGGGCGGAGCCCCCACTGTGCTGTCAGCAAAGGTCTCCCAGAGCATGGGGGTTAGGGTTAAGGAGCTGAAGGGGAATAATATAAGGGGGCTGGAGGGGACAGTATGGCAACAGCTTGAGGGCTGGAGGAGGGACATTATGGGGGACTAAGGAGGGACAGCACGGGGAAGGCGGGACTGGAGATCTGCTGCACGGCTCACTGGTAGGAAGGTGACTCATACAGCAGGTGCCTAATGAGTGCAGGCTGAGGGACAGCTCCCTGTCTGTAGAGGATTTGTACCTCTCTTCCGCGGTCGTCGGGTCCCGAGGCTGAACAGTCAGTGGCTCCTGAGGCCAGAGCGCCTTCCTCCCCAGCCACATGGTCAGGCCGGGGAGGCTGCAGGAGGGGGTCTCGGGGAGTCTTTTCTTGGGGCTGGGGTCCTTCACCTCCCTTGAGGCTTGAGCCTGGCTGGGGGTGCAAAACACGGGTGATGCCGAGCAGGACCCTCTCCTCTCATTGGGGCACTGGGGGGATGTGTGGGGGGTAGGATCCCCCTCCCAGGGCTACCTCAGGGGCCCCAAACCCCTCCCAGGGCTAACTCAGGGACCCAGGACCCCCACCCACGATAACTCAGGGGGTTCCAGGGCTGTCACCCTGATGCGCACCAGAAAGCTTGGGGAGCTCCCCGCTCCAAGGTCTCTGAGGGCCCCGCCCCGGAGGGCCTTCCCTAAGGAAATGAACGCAGGCTCAGGACACATATGGCGCCAGTTCTATGCAGGCACACAACAGGTGCCCCTCCCCAAACCGGGGCAGCCCCTGGGGGCGTCTGCAGGGGCCGGCGCCTCTGGGCCAGCCCCTCGCCCCGCCTGCCTCATCAGGTATGACGGGGGTCCTAGCCACGCCCCCTCCTTTCCCCGGTGGGCGTGCCCGGCACACAGCAGGCGCCTACTGCGTGCTTGCCCCGCCCCAGCAGGCTCCCACCCTCACGCCCCAGTAACGCGCAGCTCTGGGTCCCAAGGGCAGGTTTATGCGGCGCGCTCTTGTGCACGCTCGCTCGCAGGACACCAAGAGACCACCGCGACGCGCATACGCACACACGCACACGTTCAAAGCGCGCGCGCATCCCCTCCCCAACCTCGTATACCCCGTACTCACTGGTCCGGGCTGCTGGGTCGCGAGAAACCGCCGTCCCTAAGGCCGCGATCGTTGTACGCATGCGTACTGACGGGAAGCCACACGCAGAGGCAAGAGCGGGGCAGGACGCTGCGCGTGCGCACCGCACTCTCCTCGCGCTCAACCTGAAGGGGCCAGAGCAGGCATGCGCATTCACTCATTCTCTCCCTCCGCCTCCCCAGGGCTCTGTCCCAGAAGCAAAGTTTAGGAAACGGGCCCAGGAGAAAGACGATTTCCCACAATGCATCTGGCTTCTCAACCGTTCACCATCCATGGTCAGTTTGCCCAGGCTTTCTGGGAATTGGAGTCAAGGGGATGAGGGCGCGGCCTCAATGACCCCACCCTCCCCGAGGGAGGAAAATGTGGACTTCAAATCCCAGAGGGCTTCGGGACCCGCCTTCCTTCCGACGCCTTCCACTTTCTGAGTCTGCGCACTAGGAGGAGCCGCGCATCTCGGAGTGGAGCCGAGTAATTTCGGGCTGGGAAATTTGCTTTCCTCTTTCTTTCAAAAGCCCGAGTGCCTCCGGTCCGGCGTCAGTCACGTTACGCGCCCGCCACGTGACAGGTAAACCCTGGAGAGGCAACGGTGGAAGGCGGCCCCGCCCTCCAGGAGCTTACAGTCTAATCTCCGCTTTCCGGGGGAGGCCGCTCTGTGTCGCTTCCCCAAGTCCTTCGGGCTTTGTTAACGTGACCTTCGCTTGCCGATCGCGGGGAGGCTCTGTCGGCGGTGTCGCTCTGTCGGCGGTGTCGCTCTGTCGGCGGTGTCGCTCTGTCGGCGGTGTCGCTCTGTCGGCGGTGTCGCTCTGTCCGCGGTGTCGCTCTGTCGGCGGTGTCGCTCTGTCGGCGGTGTCGCTCTGTCGGCGGTGTCGCCCTGCCGGCGGTGTCGCCCTGCCGGCGGTGTCGCCCTGTCGGCGGTGTCGCCCTGTCCGCGGTGTCGCCCTGTCCGCGGTGTCGCCCTGTCCGCGGTGTCGCCCTGTCCGCGGTGTCGCCCTGTCCGCGGTGTCGCCCTGTCCTGGTGTCGCCCTGTCGGCGGTGTCGCCCTGTCCGCGGTGTCGCCCTGTCCGCGGTGTCGCCCTGTCGGCGGTGTCGCCCTGTCGGCGGTGTCGCCCTGTCGGCGGTGTCGCCCTGTCCGCGGTGTCGCCCTGTCCGCGGTGTCGCCCTGTCCGCGGTGTCGCCCTGTCCGCGGTGTCGCCCTGTCGGCGGTGTCGCCCTGTCGGTGGTGTCGCCCTGTCGGCGGTGTCGCCCTGTCGGCGGTGTCGCTCTGTCGGCGGTGTCGCTCTGCCGGCGGTGTCGCTCTGTCCGCGGTGTCGCTCTGTCGGCGGTGTCGCTCTGTCCGCGGTGTCGCTCTGTCCGCGGTGTCCGCCTCTGTTCTTTTATCCGCTTTGTTTCTAACCCTTTTTAAATTTTATACGGAATGAACCAAGCAGGTCCGTAACCAGTGCAACAAAAAGATTGTACGGGAAAGTTCGGGTTCGCCTTGTACAGCTTGCTGTCCTTCTTTGCCCCTACAAGGTCGTGTAAACTTTCGTTTTCTTTTTTCTCCCCTCTCCCTCTGCCCACGCTGTGCGCGTGTGAATAGAACTGTTTCGTACATACTTACATCTGTCCCTTTTATTCTCTGCACGTAGATACATCCGGATGTATTTCTTACAAGACTAGTGCTCTCTCTCTATTTGTTTTTCTATAATAATTCTCTCTCTCTCTCCAGTTCTTTGTCATCACAAAGTACAGCTGGTATAATAAAACAACGTTTAAAATTTATTATTATTTATAATGAAAACTGTGAAAAAAAAAACCAGAAAAGATTTAGGGGTGCAAGATCTTAGACTGAATTATAAGATGATTATCAAAACTGTCTGGTACTAGCTAAGAAATAAAAAGCCAGGCCAATGGAATAGAGCTAGACATGCAATTTTCTGCAACAAATAAGCCTAATAGTCTTGTATTTGATAGGTGTAAAGATTTAAGGTTTTGGAATAAGATTTCCTTATTTGGTAAAAAAATTGTTGGGAAAAATGGAAAGCAATATGGCAGAAACTGGGCCAATATCTCAAATTATTTATTAAGAAAAGGTAAAAATGGATGCATGATTTAGATATAGATGTAAGAACTAGAATAACATGGAACATATTTATTATCAAATTTATGGAGGGTTGAACACTTTACAGTAAATGAGAAACAGATCAAAGTTAGATATAAAATGGATGATTTCAATGATATTAAATTGAAAATTTTGTACAAATAAAACAAATAGAGCCAAGATTAAAAGGAAAGCAGAAAATTAAGGAAAACTTTTATATTCTTAAAGAAGATTTAAATGACATTATTATGTTAGAATTGAGGTGCAGTGTGTCTGACTGGCTGATCAGACCAATGTAAGCTCAGAAGGCTCGGCCACAAGTCAGACCCAAATGGTCCCTATGCGCATTTGGGGTGGCTTCTCTAACTTTGTGCATCCGAGTTTCTTTTGAGCTAATTCAATTCTGCTTTGATCATAGAGCACAGCCCCTTCTCTGATGAGGGCACTCCATTCTTCATGGTCTTGTGCTGTCTCCTATAGCATACAATCCATTCTTGTATCCCCTTTTCTGACCCCCTTGTGAGTACTTTCTCTGTGTGAATTCATCTGACATTTGAACAATGTGGCCAGCCCAATGGAGTTGGGCCCTCTGCAGAAGAGCTGGAATGCTGAGCACTTTAATTAAGGACCTCAGGGTCTGGTCCCTGATCCTGCCAGGTGATCCTCAGAATCTTCCTAAGACAATTCAAATGGAAGTAATTCAGTTTCCTGGAGTGACGATGGTGGACTGACCAGGTTTCACGGAATGCAGCAATGAGGTTAACACAAGGGTTCTGCAGATCTTCAGTCTGGTGGTCAGTCTAATACCTCTCCTCTCCCACGCGTACCTTTGGAGCCTCCAGATATGGAACTAGCTTTGGCAATGTCTGTGTCAACCTCTTTATCACTGTGGACATCCATGGAAAGTAGACTGCCAAGGTGAGAACTTAGTGCCAGCATTCTAAGCTTCCCCATTCACTGCACCCAATGGATCCACATATGGATGATATGATGCTGGCTGATGGAGTACCTGGGTTTTCTTGGTGTTAATTGGTAGACCAAAATTAGCACAAGCAACAAAGAACTGATCCATGCTTCGTTACATCTCCTCTTGGGATGCTGCATTGTGTGCACAATGATCTGCAAACAAAAAATCTGCGTGACTGGGCAAAATAGCTTATCGAATACATGTGTCATATATACCTATACACACATACGCACACACACACATATTTAAAGCACCATGTCATATCTATAAGAATACAAATCATTCTCCAATTGATAAACAGCTAAAGAATATGAACAGTTTTCCAAAGAAGAAATTCAAACAATTTTTAGTCACATGAAAAAAAATCTAAGTCATTATTGAGTTGAGAAATGCAAATTAAAACAATGTTGAGATTTCGTTTTACAGCTACAAGATTGGCTAAAATGATAGATAGAAGGGGGAAGTGACAAATGCTGGAGAGGATATAGAAAAAGTTGGGACATTAATGTATTTTTGGTGGAATTTTGAACTGATTGAACCATTTAGGAGAACAATCTGGAATTATACTAAGAGCGTCATTAAACTACTTAGACTCTTTGACTTACAATTCCACTATTTGGTCTATTTCTAAAAATGATGAGGGAAAAAGCAAGAAGAACCTGTGTATTCTAAAATATTTATAGCAGTTCTCTTTGTAGTGGCAGAGAACTGGAAATCACAGGGAGGAATGGGCTGAACAATTTGTGGCATATGATTGTGATATAATATTATTGTGCTGGAAGAGATGATGAGCTCCAGGATTTTAGAAGATCATGGAAAGATCTGCATGAAATAATGAAGAGTGAAATGAGCAGAGACAAGAGAACATTGTATATAATAATAGCAATATTGTTTTAAGAACAACTTTGCACAAAGAAGTTATTTTGTCTATTATAAATAGCCATATTAACTAGAAAGATGCTATCTACATCCAGAAAAAGAACTGATAAATTGAAGCATATATAATATAATTTCACATATATACACATATATATACATGTATACATACATATATATAGATATATGTGTATATTATATACATACATGTATATATGTGTATATATGTGTTTATAGGTATGTATGTATCTATCTATTTACCTATTTATGTCTAATGGTACCCAATTTTAGAGCAGGAAAGATAGAGAAAGAAAAAAAAGGGGGGTAAGGAAATTTACCTGATAACTTTGTTGGAAACTTGAAAGGATTAGCAAATTGCTCATAGTAAAAAGAAATAAAAATAAGACCAGATTCTTAACTCAAGCTATTGGTGCTTCTACTACATAGGAGGATAGTCTAATATTTATGAAAGATTTAGGTGTGATTTTGTAGAGGACCAGTACTGAATTGGTCCATGAACAGAGTCTGGTCCAAGTGTTATTCTCTGTTAGGGTGAAGTGATTCAAATTATTGATTCACCATCTCCCTAATAATTGTAAAGACATATTTGGTAAATTCAGGTAATCGGACTATTTACTCTAAGGTTATAAATTGTCAATGTGAGACTCAAGAAGAGGGGGAGATCAGACTTCCTGACTCCTAACTCCTTCTGCCCTCAAGAATTTATGCCACTACCCCCTCTAAAATATTCCAAAAGATAAGACTATCCCGGCTACCTCATTGACATCTTTACTTCTGTTTATTCAGACATCCTGACTCTGGCTTTTGGTAAGAATGTATAGCCTCCCCCCATCCTGCTAGAACCAAATTTATGGTCCTGAAACTTCCCACTCTCAATGTTCTGACTCCCCCCCCCCTACCTTGGACTACCCCTGTAGCTGAGTCATGTGGCTGTATATGTCATTGGGATTCTCCCATTCATCACTGGATACGTTGAGACAAGAGTCCTGTCCAGTCAAGTATACTCTCCAATTAATAAAATGTTAAAAACTCTCTAATCTTTATCTTGCCTCAGTTTCTCTGGCATTACAGTATTTCAGATTACTAAAAGGAGATTGCAAAGCACATCTTCCACCTAGCTTTGGGTATTCATTTCAGATTCACACTCTCAGTTTTCACTAAAGCTGGACTCCAACATGATTTAATGTAGGGATTCCTTCCTTCTGATTAGACCTAACTTGCTAGCTTTCTGGAACTGACTTTTTCACTGCTCTTAATGCTGAGCTCTCCTTCTCCCCTTAGTGAGTTCCTCTCTAAATCTCTGTTTTGAGGCCAGCCTCATTTCATTTTTCCCTGGACTAATTTCCAACTCAGTAGAGTTGGATAGAAATCTAGATCTCCTGCTTGAGCTAAGTAGGAGTGGTCCTGGACTAGTCCCATCCAGATAAAAGAATGAAACCACTTTATCTTGATTCCCTGGGACAAGTCTCTCAGGGGAGACCTTCTCTGAGCGAGTTTCCCAACCTTTTCCCCCAAAGTCCGACAGAGAAAGAGAAAGAAAGAGAGAGAGAGAGAGTAAGTTTTGGGGTTCCTCTTGTCAAAACCTTCTCTGTGCAGATGATATAATGATACACTAGGAAAATACTAGAAATTTAATTAAAAAGTTAATTGCAACATAAAATAAATTCATATAAATCATCAGCATTTCTATATATCACCAACAAAGAACTCCAGGAAGAGATGGTAAAAGATACCCCATTTTAAATAATGATGGACTATATACAATATCTGGGAATATGCCTGCCATGATAAACCAAGGGAATATGTGAACATAATTACAAAAACACTTTTATACAAATAAAGCCAGATTGAAATAATTGGAGAATATATATATATATATATATATATATATATATATATTAATTGTTCTTGGATTAAGAGACAAAATATAATACATGTATCAATTCTTGTAATGTTCTCTTCTCTAAAATATAATCATTCTCTGTGAGCAGGTTTCTTGGAAGGCTTCTGGAGGCAGCCTTAGTTTTAGTTCAGTTCAATAATCATCTCAAAAGCAGCCAGTTGTTAAAGTCTAGGTCCTTTATTTTCTCTTCCCTTCACTTGGAGCTTGTCTAGCTTTCTGGAGGCCTTCCGGATCTTAGTTTCCGTGTTCTCCATGGGACAGCCTGCCGCCTCTTCTCTGTCTTCCTTCTTCATTCTGCCCAACTGAATCCTGGCTTCTCAATCTCCCAGAGTGCTCTTTGGCCCTGAGAGCTTCTTACTATTTGATATCTCATAAAGACATTAGGTTCCATTTTCCCAGTTCTAATTTTTAAGAAATTATTTTTTCAGTGAGCTTTTGTACCTCTTTTTTCCATTTTACCAATTCTACTGCTTAATGAATTTTTTTTTTGCATCCTTTTAAAAATTAGGCTTATTCTGCTTTTTGAGGTCTTGATAATTTTGATTTTTTTGTTCCTCTTTTAATTCTTTTTTTTTTTTTCAGGATTTTCTTGCATCACTCTCATCTTTTCTTAATTTCTTCTCTTTAATTCTTACAAAATTCTTTCTGGCTTTTGGTCTAATTGGCATTTCTCTTGTAGGCTTTGCTTATATGAATTTTCATGTTGTTCTCTTCTGAGTTTTGGTCTTCCTGTTCCCTGTTTTTCATGGCCATTTGTTATTATTTGCTAACTTCTCCAACCTATTTCTTGGCTTTAAACTTTATATTAAATTTGGGCTCAGTTTATTTAGGAGAGGATGGGGAAGTACTTTCCCAAGCTTTAGGTGTGTGTATGTGTGTGTGTGTGTGTGCCTGCACATGCACTAACTACACTATTCATATATAGATCTGGAAATCTGCAAGTTTTTGGTACTCCAAGATGATGTGATTTGGAGAGAGAGTTAGTCACTGTTTTCTTGGTCTGTGCTCTGGTCTTTATCCAGGAATGGCCCCTATTCCATTGTGACCAACTACTAGCATTCCACTTTACCTTGGAACTGCAACCCAGCATGGATAAGCTATAGAGTTGCCAATAAGCACCAGATGTACCCAGTGCCAACAGGGAATTTCCTGTATTCTCATTTTGCTGAGTTGTCCTACTTCCTTAGTGTTTGTGCTGAGAGCTTAGCTCTTGCTCTTAAAGTTCCCAAAGTGATTGGTAGTATATAATGCAAGGTAAGATGAGCAATAATAAGGAGTAGACGTGCACTTTTTGTTACCTATCAAGGTCAATATTTCCTTGTGTAACTTGAGCAATCAATCTTCACCACTGAGGAGAGTCATAGGCTTACTCGGCATTTGATCTTCACAACAACTCGGTAAAAGATGTGGAGAAGATGCTCTTTTATCTTTATTTTACAATGAAGCAACTGAGGCCAGAAGGAATAGGGTATTGTTCAGAGTCATACAGGCAGTAAGTGTCAGAGGCAGAATCTGAATTCAGGTCTTCCTGATTCCAAGTCTAGCACTCTGCATTATGGAACCAATTGCCCAAAGTCTTGTGCAGGATGTAGACATAGGGAATCTCCCTTCTGAAGCTTATTCACTACTATCTCCCCCCTCTTTTCCTCTTCTCTGTGTGTCCCTGCTGGACATTCTCATTCCTTTCCCGCAGGCACAGGAAAGTTTCTTGTCTATCTGCCCCCAGGTGCCTTATTGGCATTTCTCATTTCCCATAAGTTGTTTCCTTTGAAAGAGTGTTCCAAATCACTAATGATCAGAGAATAGCAAATTAAGACAACTCTGAGATACCACTATACACCTGTCAGATTGGCCAGAATGACAGAGAAAGATAATGCAGAATGTTGGAGGGGATGTAGGAAAACAGGGACACTGATACATTGTTGGTGGAATTGTGAACACATCCAGCCATTCTGGAGAGCAATTTGGAACTATGCCCAAAAGTTATCAAACTGTGCATACCCTTTGATCCAGCAGTGTCTCTACTGGGCTTATACCCCAAAGAGATACTAAAAAAGGAAAAGGGACCTGTATGTGCCAAAATGTTTGTGGCAGCCCTGTTTGTAGTGGCCGGAAGCTGGAAAATGAATGGATGCCCATCAATTGGAGAATGGTTGAGTAAATTGTGGTATATGAATGTTATGGAATATTATTGTTCTGTAAGAAATGACCAGCAGGACGAATACAGAGAGGCTTGGCCAGACTTACATGAACTGATGCTGAGCGAAATGAGCAAAACTAGGAAATCATTATGTACCTCAACAATGATACTGTATGAGGATGTATTCTGATGGAAGTGGATTTCTTCAACAAAGACAAGATCTAACTTAGTTTCAATTGATCAAGGATGGACAGAAGCAGCTACACCCAAAGAAAGAACACTGGGAAATAAATGTGAACTGCTTGCATTTTTGTTGTTCTTCCCAGGTTATTTATACCTTCTAAATCCAATTCTCCCTGAGCAACAAGAAAACTGTTCGGTTCTGCACACATATATTGTATCCAAGATCTACTGTAATCTATTTAACATGTATAGGACTGCTTGCCATCTTGAGGAGAGGGTGAAAGGAGGGAGGGGAAAAATCAGAACAGAAGTGAGTGCAAGGGATAATGTTGTAAAAAATTACCCTGGCATGGGTTCTGTCAATAAAAAGTTATTAAAAAATTAATTTGATATAATCAAAATCATCCATTTTACACCTACCTTTGCTTTCTCTCGTTTTTTCATCGATTGCTTGCCTGTCCATAGATCTGATAAATCATATGTTCCATGTTGTTCTAATTTTCTTGTAACATCTCTCTTACTATCTAAGTCATGTATCTATTTTGGTCTTAGGATAATGGTTTATGCCCAATTTCTGCCAAGCTAATTTCCAGTGTTTCCAACAGTCTTTTTAACCACATAATGAATTATTTCCAAATCTTAAATTTTTTACTTGTCAGATATGAGATTATTATGCTTATTTGCTGTTGTAAATTATATGCCTGCTCTAGGCTTAGCTGATCTACCTTTCCATTTTTTAGTCACTATTAGATAGTTTTGGTAAGTACTGCCTTATAATACATTTTAAGGCACTTGTACTTGTTATATTGCCTTACTTGACTTCTTTTCATTATTTCCTTTTATTAGCTTTTTGTTTTAAAAATGAATATTACTTTTGATTTTTTAAATACACATTTCTTTATGAATCATGTTGGGAAAGAAAAATCAGAAAAGAGAAAAAAATGAGAGAAAAATGAAAATAGAAGAGAAAGAAAAAAAATGAACGTAGCATGTGTTGATTTACGTTCCATCACTATTTTTCTTTTTCTGGATGCAGATGGCATTTTCTATACAAAGTTTGTTGGAATTGTCTTGGATATTTGAACCAATGAGAAAAATCAAGTATTTCATAGTTCACTATCGCACAATCTTGCTATTGCTGTGTACAATGTATTCCTGGTTCTGCTCATTTTATTCAGCATCAGTTTGTGTAAATCTTTCCAGGCCTTTCAAAAATCAGGTCGTTCATCATTTTTATAGAAAAAAATAATATTCCTTTACTTTCATACACTCTGAGAGAAGATTGTGGGAAACGAATGTGAATGTCAACATAGCAATTAAACACTTTTTGTTATGATTTGCTTGAATTTTATTTTCTTTCCCAGTGTTTTTAATTTTTGATCATAAATGTGTATGTCTATTTAAGAATGAACATGTATTTTAACCATGTTAACATATATTGTATTGCAGGCCATCCTGGTAAGGGGGTGGCGGGAAGGTGGGAATAATTGGAACACAAGATTTTTCAAGGGCCAATGTTGAAAAAAAATTATCCTTGCATTTGTTTTGACAATCAAAAAAAAAACTTCAAGAAAAAATAAATAAAAAGAAGTTTGTCAGAAGGGTGTGAATGGAGGTAAAGAGTCTCAGGGAAAGTAGAGATGAGGAGAAGGAGAAAGATGTCAATTTTGTTGCCCTATCAATATAGAAAGGTAAATATCTGTCCTGGACTTGAACCGGAAAGAGAAAAGACATGAAAGCTGAATCAAAAAAGTGTTACAAAGAAGCATATCAAATTCCCTTTATCCTTGCATGCTGGACACACAAATATCTTTTTCCTATTAATGGACAGTCAGACAAAGACAAGAATTTTAAATGTTTAGTGTTGAGAAATATTTTTAATCTTTGGTAAAGATAGAACTCTAGGTAGAAGATGACAAAACTGTTTAATGAGAATCGGTGGGAAATACTCTTTGAAATCCAATTAAGACAGAGCAGCTTTGGTTCAGGAAACTATGTAAGAAAAAAGCATCCTGTTTCTGCAGATATACTCCAGTTTAGTGATTGGAAGGTGGTAACTGATATAATAGAAAA
Source organism: Sarcophilus harrisii (assembly GCF_902635505.1). Lineage (NCBI taxonomy): Eukaryota > Metazoa > Chordata > Mammalia > Dasyuromorphia > Dasyuridae > Sarcophilus > Sarcophilus harrisii. Next base: position 606,148,898 of record NC_045428.1, read on the forward strand.
ATGGTTCCATTTGATGTCATCACTACCTCACAAATGGTTACTAGGATAAAAGGCCAGGAGTCTCTGTAGCTGTGTTCTGTGTGAGAGAGGGAGAGAGGGAGAGAGAAAGAGAGAGAGAGAGAGAGAGAGAGAGAGAGAGAGAGAGAGAGAGAGAGAGAGAGAGAGAGAGGGAGAGAGGTGGAAGGAGAAGGAGAGAGGTGGTAGGAGAAGTTGAGGGATAGGGAGGAGAGATAAGGACAGGGAAAGGGGGAGCGGGGGAGAATTTGAGGGGAGGGGATTTTAGGATAAAGGGATAGGAGAGGATTAGAGATAGATATAGAGAAGATAGTGATAGATATAGAGAAGAGATAGACATAGACAAGATAGAGATAGATATAGAGAAAATAGAGATAGTTATAGAGAAGATAGATATAGAGAAGATAGAGACAAGTATAGAGAAGTTAGAGATAGCTATAGAGAAGATAGATAGACATAGAGAAGAGACATATAGCTATATAGAAGTTAGAGATAGTTGTAGAGAAGATATAGATATAGAGAAGATAGAGATAGCTATATAGAAGTTAGAGATAGTTGTAGAGAAAATATAGAGAAGATGGAGATAGTTGTAGAGATGATAGAGATAGATATAGAGAAGCTAAAGATAGTTGTAGAGACGATAGAGATAGATGTAGGAAAGATAGTGATAGAGAATATAGAGATATAGTGAAGATAGAGATAGATATAGAGAGATAGATATAAAGATAGAGATAGATATAGAGACATTAGAGATAGACTGCATTTATATATGATAGATGAGAGATTGAGAGAGTGTGTGATACAGAGAGAGAGAGAGAGAGGGAGAGAGGGCAAGTTAGGAGAGAGAGAGAGAGAGAGAGAGAGAGAGAGTGAGAGAGTGTGTATTTGTGTTTTCTTTCCACACCCTTGTACTTCACCTGCCAGCTAAAAGGCTGCCTTGTTTTTTTCATCTTCGAGAAGTTCTTACAGGTAAGAGGCTCCATGATACAGACTACTCTGGGGATGGGGACAGCTAAATATGTGTAGGAAGAGGAATGAGGGAGTTTGTATTTTGGGGGGAGGTGTGTAATTTTGTGGGAAGTCATTGTTATAGAGCTCAATGTGAGAGACTTTCGTTGTGCCAGTAATAGGAAATGGACAAGATGCTTATTCCTATGTCCGCAATACAACTGAGATCCTAAGAGAGAACACTTCTGTAGACTCTTGGGAGATAACTCAAACCATCTGAGACTCACCTACAAGCAAAATGGATTTTTGTTTTGATCTTGAAGAGGCTCCTCTGTTCTTTTTTTTTTTTTTTTTTGTTGTTGTTTTGTTTTTCATGTTTTGCTATTCTCTCTCTCTCTCTTTTTTTTTTTTTTTATTTAAATAGCCTTTTATTTACAGGTTATATGCATGGGTAACTTTACAGCATTAACAATTGCCAAACCTCTTGTTCCAATTTTTCACCTCTTACCCCCCACCCCCTCCCCCAGATGGCAGGATGACCAGTAGATGTTTAATATATTAAAATATAAATTAGATACACAATAAGTATACATGACCAAACCGTTATTTTGCT